>NC_133618.1:131269126-131424126 GCF_048593235.1 Sminthopsis crassicaudata | reverse complement strand
GAAGTTTCCAACAGCTGAGCACCTGGTCAAGCTGAGACCTCTCTCCCCTGGATTCTTAACCTTCCCACGAGCCCTTCATCTGTTCAATGTCTTTGGTAATTACAAGTGTCAGTTGGTTATTCTAATGCTTTTTGGCAGAGGATCACTAAGCTCCCTACTGACCAAAGGGATGGCAAATATGACTCCAGCCATCACAAGGGTGGGCAAATCAAGGGGGAACCCAGATAGTTGGAAACTGCTCTCAGATACATGATGACCATAAGGCAAACCCAGAGAAATCTAAAAGAGTCAGAAAGGACCTTAGTTGCTGTGAAGTTCTACTTGTACTCTCTTCTTCCCTTTGATTAATAGAATCACTCCCTTCTAAAACTTAGCTCAAGAACCACCTATTATGTGAAGACTTTGCTGATTGATCCCTTCCCCATCTCTGCTTCCATTCCCACTTCTGATGCTCACTTTCACTACTACCTCATACTTACCTATCTCAAATTTATTTTGTGTTTATCTGTACATGTTATACATGTATATATTTTTTGTAATATCCTCTTCTTCTCTCTTCAATGGCAGAGACTCTTCCCATTTTTAACAGTGCCTAGCACTTAGTGGAAGTTTAATAAATGCTAATTACATCACTGAAATACAGCATCTAAGGCTATAATGAGGTCAGGATAACAGAAGTTTGCCCTGAGAATTAGAGGGCACCAAAAGCACCATATTAAGATATATTTTCATGGCCCTAGACCCTCTTCTCTTTCCTAAGATGACTTCTTGCCTCCTTATTTTTTACATAGGATCTTTATACTGTCACTTAACCTCTCATGGCCTCAGTTTCCTGATCTGTTAAATGAGGAGTTAGAGCTAGTTAATCTTTTAATGTGACTTGTAAAAGTCTATGAGTTTATGACACTATAACTCCAGATATGATCCTACAACTATTATTATAGTCAAATGAAATCACACGCTGGATTTAAATAGTGCTGGATATGCTGGGGATACATAAGAACAGATCAAGAACTTCCAGGAATGGGCCCCGACTGACTGCCTGCTTGACTACTGCTGCTGAGTTTCATTATCCACTGGCTGACTCCTTTCCTTTTCAGGCCTTTGAAGTCCAACATTGGCCCTGGTAATAGAGGTTTATCTTTCTTGGAACCTCCTTTGGTTAGGAAAGCCTCCCATGTCTCTTTACATCTTCCTTGCTGGGATTGTCAGCTCATTTCCCCTAAGAGTGTTGCTTCGAAAAGGGGTGGGAGAGAAATTGGGGTTGGGAATGGGGAGGACCGAAGGAAGGGCAGGAGAGTCCGCACAATGCCAGATACAGAGAAAACTGACCAGGCGGGCACTCAGCAGCCAACATCCTCCTTCTTAGTTCTGAATTTGCTGTGGCTTCTCTGCTGGTATACAGTGACCCCTGCTGCAAAGGAAAACAGCTTGGAGAGAGATGGAGAGAGAGAAAGATTCCCTCCGCACTAGTGGGCCAGATTCTCTCAAAGACCCCTCTGGAAGTACTGAAGCCATCCCACATGCCAAGGCCCTGGCCCGGTGATCCAGCCCAGCTAAGCACCAGCTGATGGTGAGAGATCAGATTTTCTGATTCTCTGGGTGCCTTTTTCATAGGCTCAGTTTTTAATAACAAAAGATGTGTAATTCATACAAAGATAGTTTTCAGCATTCACCCTTGCAAAACCTTGTGTTCTAAATTTTTCTTCTTCCTTCTCCATTTCCCCCACTCCCCTAGACAACAAGTAATCCAATATAGATTAAGCATATGCAATTCTTCTAAACATATTTCCATAGTCTCATTTAAAAGAGGAATCAACTCTGCCCCTACACTTGTGCTCTGAGTCCCATCCTCGTGTCCTAAGGATACATGTGGAAGTAGCCAATCAGCTCTTTAGTGTGACTTCTGCTAAGGGGGCTTTTTGGGGAGAGGGTGTGCTGTTGTCATTTAAGAATTCCATTTCCCTAAAAAACTGCTGGATAAAAAAGACTTGAGAAATAATAATGGCTTACATTTTATGATGTTCAGGTGAAATTAATAGAGAACCAACCTTGGAGCCAGGAAAAATTGGGAGCAAAGACATTTTTGACCCATACTGTCTTTGGGCCCCTGGGCAGATCAATTCACTTCTTAATATTCCAGGCATGTTTCTGAAAAGGTCAGTTAGAAAGAAGAGATCAAAATGCAATGGGAGAGGGCTTCCTCATCACATGAATGTTGAGTCGTTTGTCAGTCGTGTCTGACTCTTCAGGACCCCATTTGGGATTTTCTTGAGAAAGACATTGGAATACTTTCTTATTTCCTTTTCTAGCTTATTTTACAGATGAGGAAACTGAGGCAAACAGGAGTAAGTGACTTTCACAGGATCCCACCTCTAGGAAGTGTCTGAGGCTAGATTTGAGCTCTTGAAGAGGAATCTTTATGACTCTAGGTCTGGCACTCCACAATACAGTTATGTCATAGTTATGTGTGATATCTATATTTAGCTATATGTATATATGTAATAAAATAGATAATATAGCATAATAAGATAGAATAAAATAAATAAATTTTTATTTTCCCATTTGATCCCCAAAAGGACTTCATAAGCTAGATAATGTGATTATTATCCCCATTTTATAATTAAGAAAATGGAGGTTTAAAGAAGTGAAGTCAGTTGTCCAAGTTCACATGGCTAATAAATTGCCAGAGATGGCTTTTAAAAACAGGTCTATTAGCTATAAGTCCATTATTCATTCCATTAAATCAGAAAAAGAAGGATGGTCTGAGTAGGTACCTGCTGAAGTCTGGTAAGGGGCAATCTAAGCCTGCCAAATGATGTAGCATCTTTTTGGGTACAATGACCCTCCAAGAGCACCTTTGCTTCTTGCCCAAATAAAAACCCAATAAGTATGAAGATTGGGCAGACAGCAGTAGCCTCAATTGTGACTGCTTCTACTTGTGACTTGGGAGTGGGAGTAGGAGTGGAGGTGAAGGCAGGGATGGTTTCATGATTTACATGTCCTTATCCCATGCAAGTATTGGTAAGAATGTATAAATGTAATGGTGAGAATAAATGTATAAGTTATGTTTCAGGTAAAGTATTCCTGTGTTACAGCACACTGATGATTTTCAGACAGTCAGCAATATTTCTGCAGAAGCCTGGGGAAAAATGTATTTTCCTTAAGCATGCTGGAGAAGCAAATCCTAGATATCAGTACTGACAAATCAGAAATTGGCTGTACTCAGGTAGAGAAGGTGGGAATTTGTGACAGTTCTGAACATAATATAATGGATTTTGCCACACCTCCCTAGAAATAGCCTGAGAACAGACTTCAGATATGTGAGCACATCATCCCTATTTCAACTGGTTTGTTAATACCGTCTTTGAAATTTCCTCTCCTCTTGTTTCTGTCCAACTCAATCTCACCCATCCTTTAAGCCTTAGCTTGATGGTAATATTGCTAGAGCACTGAGCTTGGCTTTAGGAAGACTTGAGTTCAAATATGACCTCAGACACTTCTTACTTGTGTGATCCTTGGCTAATCATTTAACCCCTGTTAATTCAGTTCTGTCAGATGTAAAACGGATCACAATAGTACCGACTTTTGGGGATGTTTAGCACAGTGCCTGACACATGATGAGTGCTTAATAAATGTTCCTACCCAATTCTCCTTCCTTCCTTCTTTCCTTCCTTCCTTTCTTCCTTCCTTCCTTCCTTCCTTCCTTCCTTCCTTCCTTCCTTCCTTCCTTCCTTCCTTTCTTCTTTTTTTTTACTGTACTACATTAATCTCTTTTGCTTCCGACTTCCTTCAGTACTGAGTCATGTCTGTATTATATAATTTATTACATTCTAATTTATACTGATCTATGTGTTACAAGCTCACAAAACCTCAGAGTATTCTAGCCATTGGTTCTGCATTCCCTACAAGAGGCCATCTAGCTTTTTTTTGTTCAAAGACCTCCACAGAAGTGGGAAGTCATTACTTCTTGAAGCAGCCCATTATATTTTTGCATAACTAATAGTGTGAAAGCTTTTCTTTATATCAAATATAAAGCTATCTCTCTGTAACTTAGACCCATTGCTCAGTTCTGATCTTTGGACCCAAAAAGAAAAAAATTGGACAACTCTTCACATGCTAGCCCTTTTGTTAATGATACTCAGATACTGCAATAATGCAAATAAATCCTATGTCCTCAATGAGACTGCAAATTCTTATAGAACATTCAGTGCATCTCTCTATTTCTCTTGTAACCCTCTTAAAGCACACACAAAAGAGCAAGGCATAGGGTAGCAGCTTGACAATAATAATGGCTAGCATTGACACAGTGCTTTAAAATATTTATAGTACTTCCTTTTCTTGGATCTTTGTAACATCACCACAAAGTTGGGGATTTTACAAATGGGGAGACAGGCTTTGCTTGGAGTCACATAGCTTATAAATATCTATGAAAAAATTTGAACTCAGATCTCCCTGACTTCATAATCAAATTTTCTCCATTGTATCACTTAGCTACATAAACACATTCATTTGTTGAGACAGACCAACTCTCCTGAGAAGATAGTTTCCAGCTGTTATATTGAATGAATTTCCAACTACAATTTCAAAAATTTGTTTAATTTCCATTTGATAAAATTTAGATGGAGTGCTGAGTCACTTAGTCATATCAAAATCATGACTTAATTTTAATTCAACTCAGTTTAGTTTTAGAAATGGGGTGTGTGCCATGCATGGATATACAAAGCACAGTCAACGCCCAGAATGATTTAGCAGTCTCTCAGTCTGGACTCTCCCAAAGAAGAATTTTCATTTCTCTTCTACCCAGATTGGAAACACTTAAGAGACTTGGGCTGAGAAGAACTTCCTACTCCATACATAAATCTTTCAGATGTTATGGAAGACGCCTCACATTTTCAAAGTCTCTGTTGAATATTTTTTTAAAAAGCTAGCAGATTCCAACTTGGCAGACCTCTCATGTTCTCTTGGTATGGGGAACCAAGGAAGCATGTGTACCTCCTCAATTCATTTCAGGCCTTCCTTCCTGGCAGGAACTAAGGGAACTGCTTTGTTGTCCTGTTGCTGTCCTTGTTGTTTTGGTTGACACAATCAGAGGGTTGTGACAGTGAGTTCTGGAGGCCTGGCAAGTGAGAGAAAACTCCAAGAATCCAGATACCAAATCATGTCAAAGTATTCAGCCCCATGAGTATCAACACTTGGCAGGGGAAAAGAGTGTATATGTTACCACAGCATCCATAACTCAAGGCCTGACAAATTATGTATGTTTAAAATGTCTGTATTTAACAATAAAAATTCATAGTATGGGAGTAGCAATATCAAGTTATCTTTCATACTTTCCAAGGTACTCTCTACCTTTTAACCTGAAACAGGAGCAGCATGGACTTGGATTAATTTTTGTTTGTTTTAAATGAAAGATTTCCAAATTGCATACCATAAAGATTCTGAAAAACAAAATGTGCAAAGCAATTAGTTTGGATGGAGAATTCAGTAGAACGAATATTGAAATTATTATCAACGGTCTAATACTAACTTTGCTATTTATTAGCAATATGGTTTAAAGCTAATCCCTTTATCTCTTAGGGCTTCAAGTTTCTTTTCTGTAAAATGAGGTACTTGTGTTTGCTATACAGAGGGCCAAGGGAATTGATGAAATATTTTTGCCAAGGAGCTAGTTGGTTCTTATGTCAGACTTGGTAATATCCCATGCCTTTCAAGTCTACCAGTCAGATTCAACTCAACACTAAGATGACTTAACCAAATTAACATCACCTTACAATTAAAATATTCTTTCAGTCTATGACCTCTGACACCTTGTAATACTTTATTAAGAAAATCAGTTTTGAAGTGTTTTAATTTTTCTGGTGATGATCTCTTTGCCTTTCTTGTTAATATGATACATATTACAATGCTATTCACAAGCATTTAGGATTCCTAAAATTCTGACTGAGAATTCTAGATGGTTTAACACTCATTTACTGGAACCAAAGTCTTGATATATATATTATTATCAATGACAACTTATTTCTCTCATCATCCCTATGAACTCCTAAAGAGCAGGGACGTGTTTTGTGGCTTACTGTGGATATTGTATACTATGTGGTCCTGCAGTAAATATTTATTGACAGACTGACTTGTATAAACTACTCCAGAAATTAACCCTGGAAAGTATAGTTCCAGATCTTTCCAGTTTCATCATGATGAAAAATAGCAAATCACACTTAATAGCCTTAGTTATTCCTTGAGTGAAAAAGACTTATTTCTATATAAGAATTTATATAGAATTTCCTGGTCTTATAAGACAACATGGTAAAATGCAAAAAATCGACCAACATCAAGAAAAAATTATTTATTAGGTATCTGTGTTTCATCCCTCTGAAACTTGTTCTTTGACCTCATCGAAACCTCCAATTCTTCCATTTCGTGGTACTTTCTCAGGCTTTCTCCCCTACTTTGATTTCATCTTCCCCTCTCTACAACTCAATCTAATAGTTAGACATTTAGGTTCTTAAATCCTTTTCTCCCTTGATCTTTTGTGGGTATTTTTGTGTCAAACTTTGGCCCTTGATTACTTTTGCTATCAGCTTCCTCTACTGCTACATGTGAGTTTTTGAACAGAGTTGAAAGAAATTCCACAATCCTGCTGATCAGATACATTACAAATACATGTCATTCAAACTCAACCAGGCTTTCACTGCAACATTAGTCCTTTTATTCCTCCTTAATTGATTCTTCTCTGAACTCCCCAGAGAAGCTATTTAGAACCTTACTTCCCCTCCTCAAGCTCCCTAATCTGTTCATCATCCTAGTCCCCTCAGTTGAAAACCTTGACCTACCTTTTATTTTACTGAAAAAAGTCAAGGACAACTGATGTGATTTCTTTCTTCTTCAATTCTCTTTACTCTATAACCTTTTGACATCATCTAAGATTCTCTTTTTTTCCTCAAGATTGACAAAAAGTTATTTTTTTCTTTACCAATATCAGTCCCTCTACATGTACATTTAATCTCATCCTCTCCCATCTTCTCCTGCAGATTGCAACCTTCATTACCTTTGAATATAAACTCTTTAACTGGCCATTCCCAAAGGTCCTTCTATATTATTTCTATCTTTTAAAATTAATCAATTCCCATGAGTTTATCTCTCATTTCCATTTAAATGATCCTTATATTTATATATCCACCTTTAATCTATGTCTCCATCCCACCTCCATAAGTTTCAGTTTAGCCCCTTATCACCATTCAAATGTCAATATGTCTAAAATTGGCTTCATTAGCTTTTCCACTAAATACTTGCCTCTTTCAGATTTCCTTATTTCTGTCAATGTTGCTACCAAGCTTCTAGTACCTTAGATTCATAATTTCAATATTATCCTCAATACCTCATTTTTTTCTCTATCCATCAGTAGCCAGATCTTATCATTGCTATCTTTACAGCATGTCTGGAAGGAAACCTTTTCTCTTCAATTTCATAGATATCAATTTACTTCAGACCCTCATTGCCTTGCTTATATTAATTCAATAACTTCCTAATTATTTTCTCTATTTCAAATATCTCGCAACTCTGGTTCATCCTACTCAATTCTTTCAAAGAAATTTTCCTTAAGAAGAGATCTGACCATATATCTCCCCCTAGTCAACCAATTCCAGTCTTAAAATTGCCTTTAAAATAAAATGTAAACTTCCCATTTAGCTTTTAAAGCTCTACATAAGCTGGTTTCAACTCACCTTTCCCACTTCATTGAATGTTATTCTTTCTATCATACTATGCAATCTAGCCAAGCTTTTCTTCCCTTTGTTCCTCATTCTTGACACTCCAGTTGCTCTTTTGGTGCTTTTACATTAGACATCTCCCATGAATGCACTTTCTCCTTACCTTCACCTCATATAGTCTTTTCTTCTTTTAAAATATAGCGTGGGTACCATTTTCTGTATAAAGATTTCCTCGATTCATACTCTCTTCATTGCCCCAATTGCTAGTGTTTTCCTTTTCAAATTAACTTGTTTTTAATTATTGGAGCATGTGTGCATTTAGCACAATTGGGATACTTACATGCATGCACACAAATACATATGAAACCATATGTGCACATATAGAACACACATATGTATATTATATGTGTACATGCATGTGTATGTACATGTGTATATAAGCAAAGTGCACATATGCATATTATATATGTACATGTATATGTAATATGTGTATATGTCCTACATCTTGTACTTATTATCTGTGTAATCTCTTTAAACCTCAATTCGCTAATCTATAAAGTGGAGATAAATCAATTGGGCACAAACATGTATTAAGCATCTATTATGTGCCAGATACTTGTCTGGTGACAGAGGAAATGAAATAGTCTCTGCTCCCAAAGAATTTCTACTGAAGGGAAAAAAACATAACCATATATAAGTATATATAAAATTTATAAAATAAATAAAAGGTAATTTCAACAGGGAGACATCAGCCTCCTGGGGATTCATTAATGGCCTCCTGTGTTACTTGAGTTGAACTTTGTAGGGACCTAGGACTACTAAAAGGGAGAAGCTCTGGAGTTTATTGACCAGACAAGTCAAATCAGTTAACAAGAATTTATTAAGTACCTACTATGTGTCAGGTACTGGGGTTAATGATTAGATTATTGGAAATAATCTTTAACAAGATTCCTGTAAGGTCCTTTTAAAGCTCAGATTCTGCATTTCTGCTACTCTGCAAATTGAAGAGAGACTGCCTTACAGGCATGAAGGATTGTGTGTGCTAAGGCAGAGATAAGAGATGGAATGTCCTACATGAAGAATAGTAAGAAGACCAGTTTAGCTGAATTGTAGATTGCACAAAGGGGGAGTAATGTATAATAAATCTAGAAGGGTAGGTTGAAGCCAGGTTAAAAGGGCTTTAAATGCTAAAGGAGTTTGTAGTTGATCCTAGAGGCAATAGGAAGCCAATAAAATTTATTGAGCAAGTGATTAAAATGGTTAGACCTGTGTGAATAATGCTTGTACTAAGTGATTACCAGTGTTTTGGAGAAAGCATTTTAAAAACCTTAAAGCACAACAGAAATGTGAGTTACTATTACTGTGTACTCTTTAACAGAAGGATTCCCTATTTCCGCACACATCTTATATAGAGAAGACCTTATGTAGAGTGACAGAACATTCTGGGCTAGGAAGAAGAAAAAAACAAAAGGATCAGAAATTTTGTTGTGGAAGAAGTACATAATAAAGACAGAGTACACCAATCCTTGTCTGCTTTAGCTAAGCTTTTTTATTACCTAATTTTATTTATTCATTTACTTATTTGTTTGCTTGTTTGTTTATTTATCATGTTCTTTCATTTTATTCATGCATTTATTTATTTATTAAATCCACTTGTATTGTAATCAGCAGAGATATTACAAAGGATGAAGCTTAGATCCCATATAGCTTATTTCACTCATCATCACTCATCAACATCATTCACTCAGCATCAGTTCTCTCAAGTCTTCCTAAGTTTTTTTGAAATAATCTTTTTCATTGCTTCTTGTAGTACAGTAACATTGCCTTACATTTATATGCCATAATTTGGCCATCCATTTCTCAATAGTTGATCACTCCCTTACTTGCCAAGTTTTTTTGTACTTTGAAAAAAGTTGCTATAAATGTGTTGGAAGATTAAAAGCAGTATTTACTCATAAAACAGAAGGTTGTAATGGAAGATAATACCAGTTTAAAGAGTTCTTGGAATTCTCAGATCCCAGATGCTGGGATAAAACAATCTGGCAGAAAATAGATATAGAACAAAATCTCATACTACACACCACTGTAAACTCCAAATTGGTATATGACTTAAACATAAAGGATAACATCATAAGAAACAAAATCGAAGTATAAAGTAGAAATAACTCTTCACATTGTTGATTAGGGAACAGTTTATAACCAAACAAGAATGGTGAAAAACACATAAAATGGACAATGCTAATTATATAAAATTAAAAAGCAACCCAGCGAAAATTAGATCAGGCAAGTTGGGGGGGGAGAGACTCTGTAGCAAGCTTTTTGATTAAAGGCCTCATTTCTAAGAATTTGTTTCTAACTTATAAGAATAAGTGCCATTCCCAATTAATGTGAAATAAACAAGTAGTTTTAAAAGTAAACCCTAGTCACATTTTTTCTAAAGCAAAACAAAAGCTTTAAACCACTAACAATTAGAGAAATACAAATTAAAGTAACTCTGAAGTTTTGCCTTATACTCATCAGATTGGCAAAATTGCCAAAAAAAAAAAAAAAAAGAAAAAAGAAATGCAAATATTAGAGAGGCTTCAAGAAAACAAGTACAACAATCTTTCCCGCTAAGATTTTTGATATGAGCTTACATTTTAAGTAGGTGTTGCCCTTGGTTTTGATTTGTCTCTGCTCAGAAAATAAAGTGTTTGCTGAATAAAATGTTTGTTTGGCTTTTTGGAAGGGAGTCTTTTTGTCATGGTATGTGATATACATTAGTTGGCCATATAAATAAGATTATTGTCTGCCATTTTTCCTATTCATATCTAACTTATCATTGACTATGCCAGAATGTAGTTGTTTTACTTTTGTTATAATCTTTTCTCATTTTTCTTCTATTTTTGTATTAATTTTGAGCTTCACTTTAAGAAATCAGTGACTGTACACAAAGAACAGGTCTGTGTGTGTGTGCTACTATATAATTGATTTGATATGATTTTGATGCTTACTACATCTAGTTCCTTTCAATTCATTTTCAAAAAAAAAAACCTTTTGTGGGAAAACAGGGACACTGATACATTGTTGGTGGAATTGTGAATACATCCAGCCACTCTGGAGAGCAATTTGTAACTATGCTCAAAAAGTTATCAAACTGTGCATGCCCTTTGACCCAACAGTGCTACTACTGGACTTATATCCCAAAGAGATCTTAAAGAAGGGAAAGGCACCTGTATGTGCAAGAATGTTTGTGGCAGCCCTTTTTGCAGTGGCCAGAAACTGGAAACTGAGTGGATGGCCATCTATTGGAGAATATTATTGTTCTGTAAGAAATGACCAGCAGGATGATTTCAGAAAGGCTTGGGGAGACTTACGTGAACTGATGCTGAGTAAAATGAGCAGGACCAGGAGATCGTTGTACATGGCAACAACAATACTATATGATGATCAATTCTGATGGACGTGGTTCTCTTCAACAATGAGATGAACCAAATCAGTTCCAATAGAGCAGTAATGAACAGAACCAGTACACCCAGCAAAAGAACTCTGGGAGATGACTATGAACCACTACATGGAATTCCCAATCCCTCTGTTTTTGTCCGCCTGCATTTTTTATTTCCTTCACAGGCTAATTGTACACTATTTCAAAGTCCAATTCTTTTTGTACAGCAAAACAACTGTTTGGATACGTATACATATATTGTATTTAATTTATACTTTAACATATTTAAGATGTATTGGTCAACCTGCCATCTGGACAGGGGAAGGAGGGGAAAAATTAGAACAAAAAAGTTTGGCAATTGTCAATGTTGTAAAATTACCTATGCATATATCTGGTAAATAAAAACTATTATTTAAAAAACCCAACCTTTTTATTATATACCATTGCGAAGTGTTTATCTTTTCAGCAAGTCTTTGGCCTATTCCATTCCTGATCCCTAATCCAGATTTTCCAACACTTAAAAACAAATTTTTTTTTGCTATTCTCATGTTGTCACCTTTATGTTGAAATCACTAAAATATGTTTTCATTTAATTTGAAAACATTTATTTGAGTTTTTCATGAAATTATTCTACTTCTCCATTGTCCACAACAGATATTGATGCATCAGGTAGAACTATTTTCAGAGTAGTCTTTTTGCAAATGTTTAATGTTCTGGGCTAGGCCTGCCTGACTCAGTCCAATGCCTTGATAGATTAGGCTAAATATTGAAACAAGATGAGACACATTTAAGTCAATCAACAATTAACAAAAGATTTATTTAGGCATAGCAGGAGAAGGATAAAGAGAAGGGTAGGTACTGATGACATCTTGTGCTGAGTCAGCTGAGTGAAGATCCATTACCTGAGTTGACTTTTGTGATCTATCAGCCAAAAATCAGAGAGGGATATCCTGGAACATTTCCTTGCTGTTTTATGTTCCAGCCAGTAACTGCTCAAGCTGTTAGTTTCTTGACCTAACCAAGTTTTAAGGATGGTCTCTATACTTTTTCAGGAAAAAATACTGACTTGCATAGAGGCAAGAGTTAAGACATTGCATTTACAATACTTATGAGCATTGAAATATGAGATGGTGAAATATCCCAGGAAATAAATTTTTGTTGTTGCCTTTGGACACATGATAAACCAGTTCCACCAACTTTTAAGTTTTCTTCCTCATGGAGAACATGTGTATGACATCCTTTCATTTAGTTGCAATTTTTTTTCTATCTTCCAGTTTTATTTGTAGCAAAATTTCAAGATCAACATGATTGAGGTCCTCCAGGAGTACATCCATTTACTGGTCATTTAACAAGGATCTCATTTGTAAAGTACCAATAACTAAGTCCAATTTTTTAGCATTCTAAAAACTAAGTGGCTCTTGGAACTGTTGGCCAACTCATCTACTACCCTGCGATGTTTACTGCAAAAATGGAAGGAATCTGTGTGCGAACGAGGGCCAAATATGCTTTGATTGTTGGTTGGTAGCCATTGCCAGAGAATTTTTCACCATGTCTTCATCCTTTTGGTGAAAAGTCTTATATATACTTAACTAGAACAGTCCTCAGAAAGGGCCCTCAATCTATTGCTGAGATCATACTAAAAATCTTTGCAGCATAGCAATTCATGCCTAAACATTTGCCTTTGAGAGCCCACGGTCACTTCCACATCATGGTACGGCAACAAAAAAGTACTTTGTCGAGTAGGCTTTGTGGGTGGTTGGTGAAAATAAACAAATCCATGGGGACTATTGTTCGGGGACTAGCTGGGGGAGCTTTTCTGGAAGTCTGAGCATGAGAAGGGCCCCAGGAGGAAGGCTACACTTAGAAAGGCGGCTCACCTTTGTTAGGACTGGGCTGAGGCTGTGGATCCACGCCCTTGTTTTCTGGGCTCTATAACTGACGCCTTGATCCTAAGCTCTCAAGCCAGAACATTCTGTAATCTTTAAGAGTAAATAGAGCCTTATATGCTAGGTATGTAGGCACACTGGCATGTGCCAACACACCTTTGCAGAGGTGGGCCAAAGGTGTTTGGGAAGAGCGGGGGCCCTAATTCTGGAGGCACCTGGGACCCTTCACAAAGAGAACAATGATTCTATTTTGATGGACTGGTTCTTATTGCATTTCACATGTTCTTGTTTTTCCTATTTAATATAAGAATAGAGGGAAGCAGATTTCTTTTATTATAATGACTACCTTGGGGATTCCTAATTACACAAAGAATTTGTCTTGGTGTAATCTGCTGCCAGCAGCGTTTATTTATTTATTTTAAAGGCACAACATCAGGCCCTTCTCCAGTTACACATTTCAAAGCCAGTCATTTTACTTTAAATATGTAGCTTCTCTCCCCATCTAAATCAATCCCTCTGACCTTTACATGATACTCCAAGAATACAGTGGTACAAGGCAGAGAAAAGGCAGGGAGAAAATGGCTTTGTAGACACAACTAGGATCTCTGGGATTAAAGCAAAGGGGCAAGAAGAATTGCTGACCATTAGATAAGACAGAAATTGAAGGTTCAGGCTGAAGAGTGGTGTGGGGAGCTGTGGTTTAGGAACTCACATTTTTGATGTATTGTACCTCATATAGCATTAATATAGGAACAAGTTGCTTGTTGAACTATTACCATGAGAGGTCCTCCCACCTTTCCCTGACAAGGCTGTGTTGAATGCAGTGGGTAGTGCTGTGGGCTGGGAATCAAGAAACTTATTTTCTAGTTCTTGTTCTGTTGCAACTAGAATTGGGAGTTATACATATGGGGGCCCTTAGTGTTTATCTAGCTCAACCTCCCGAGAAAGAAACTGAGGCCCTAAAAGATGAAGTGGTCTGTTTAAGATTTTATATGGTGTGATCAATCCATTAACAATAATTTATCAATTAGGAGCACAGGAACAAAAATGACAAGTCTTTGCCCTTAAGGAGCTAATATTCCATTAGAAAATATAATATATATGTAAGTAAATATGTATATACAGGGTAGATTTTTTTTTTTTTTGGAGGAGGGTGTAAAAGGCAAGGGGAGGTTTCTTGGAGGTCCATATAGGAAAAAAAATCCTTCTTTCTTTGAGTTTGTGGGGGGCAAAGGTGACTAGATTTTTTTCTAAGCCATAATTATATATGGGGTACCTCCAAGATATCAAATTTGGTGATTACAAAAGGAATGTTCTTGCTTATACTACAGAATCCTATACTCCATAACTGAAAATTAGAAATCCATATTCCAAAAATGTGAGAATCACAGCCCCAGGCCAAACAAATCTATTAGTAAAGAGATGAGTTAAAATAAAGGTGCAAACCAGGAAAATATATATCAGACAGGAGAATCCTAAAGAGAATAGGTGGTCCTGGATGAATTATCAAAATCTTTGAAACTCTTAACATTTCTGTCTCTTAGCATAACTCCTTTATTTCTTTGCCTCCACCCCAACTCCATTGCAACTTCCTCTGTATTGTTTCATAATATATAACATTTTGGAGTTTGGTGAGCTGCTATTTTAGGGTGAGGAGAGAAAGCACAGAAGGCAGGAAGGATGGAAAGAAAGAAGGTAAAAAGAAGGAGGGGAGAAAGGGGAAGGAAGGCTATAGCCTTCATTGAGGTCTAAGGCCTACCTGCCTGGGAAATGGGATGGTAAGAAATTAGTAACTAACAGTAAATGTTCTGGCTCTTGCCACAAGGAAATGAAGGAAAATGTCAATTGCTTGCATAGCACCAGATAGAAGTTAATTTTTTTTTTTTTTTTTTTGCATATAACTGCACAGTTTTCTAGGTTTTAGCTCTCAGCTTACAATTTCTTATTGTTTAATCTTCTTCAAGTCTGGAAACTTTGCTGGGCTCCAGTCTACTTTCATACCATCTAGAATGGAAACAAAGTACTGATAAAATACTAGCGATGGTACCTAGGGGAACAGTCTTCCAGGCATCTATTAAGTGCTTGACAAATGCTCTATATACCCACACCCATCTCTCTGTCTGTCTGTCTCTCCTAAACTTAACATCCACAGAAGCAGGGAGCCAAGCTAGTCTTATGCTTCATTCAGTGCCCCAGGTCCTCCTCTCTTCCTTCTAAAGCTCTGGCTCATCTTGGGAGTCACTTCACGGACCCCTTTCTGTCTTTCCTGCACGGCCACAAATCTCTGCGATAGAGTGGGCAGGTGACCCTGTGTGAATATAGGGGAATTGGCAATTGCACTGTTTAGGGACAATCCAGCCAACTAGACTGAATTCTCCCTTTAAGCACGTATTCTTAACCATTTATGTATCATGGACTCTCTTGGAGGCCTAATAAAGCCCATGGAATCAAACACAGAATCACCGGAAGCCAAATATACTGAGATACAACATATTAAAAAAATCTAACAAACACCTTTAGAACCCCTGCTCTCAAGCCTCCGATGTGTCTGAGAGAGAAAAGTAGGCTTAAGATTTAAGGGCTACGTAAAGCCCACATATCTCTCAGTTAATTAGTGTGGTACAGGGCCCAGTGTATGAGGTTGTCTCCCAGCCTCACTAGTTCACCTTGGCTCCCCCAGAGTGGAAAATTGGGCCTTGCTTGCCAAGATTGATTTCACTAGGAAACAGAATATCCCAAAGGGAGTTTCTCACATTGTGGTGAAAGAGCCAGACCATCAGAAGGCTCACCCTGGTTGGGTCTGGAGGCTGGCCCTGGTTTCACCCACCCTTCCTCAGGTTTCCTTTTGTTAATTCAAGGCCGCAAAGACCTGCAACAGACTAGAGCTGACTTGGACCAAAAAAAAAATCTATTCAAGCTAAAAATGCAGGGGCATTAGCTCCCCAGTGCTGTCACCGAAGAGAGATAAAATACGTCTGCTCTCTTAAGACCTGGTTGATGCTTGCAGTGTGATTATTTTTTTGGCTGGGAAAGCTGCTTAGCAGACAGAAAAGGGAGCGTACCTGAACATTTATGAGTCGGCTTTTCAAAGACAGCGACCCTTCTTCCTCTTCACCAGCCTCTCCCTCCATCCCCCACTACCCCTCCTCTTCCCTTCTCTGGAAAGAAACACTTAGCAAAACTAAATAAATTATCAGCCCAGCCATGAAGAACTGCTCTCTCAGGGCAATGCAGGGGAATCTTGCAGTCATAAAGACGAGTCCATAGTGCTCAAATCATACAGGGGAATGGTGGGGGCACTCCTTGGGCTTCTGGGGGGAAATGAGCTAAGAGATGAAATTATGTCACATTACCCTCTTCACCTTCATAACTTCAGGGGAGGAAATGTCCACACCTGGGGCTTTTCTCTGACTCAAAGAATGTGGATGAGTGGCTATGGTTTGGCTTCATTAATGTCAATGTTTAAAAAATCTGCAGTTTTGTCAGTGTGCTTACTTCTGCTGTTGACCCAAATCCCACTCTCTGCCTTAATAGGAAGACCATCTTGATAGCCAAAATAACAACAACAACAACAACAATAATATCGCCATCCTGGGATTCACTTGGTGAGGAGTCTTCTGTGGTTATCTAGGTGTATCCTCAGGAAACAGACTTCCTGGGTCTTGGCTTCTTCATCTGTAAAATTAGGAGATTGGACTGCAAGGCCCTAAGGTTCCTTCTGCTCTAGATTGTTGACCCTTTGAATTTGGGGACTTCAGAATGTTCCTATGATCATGGGATTTAGAAGGAGCCTCAAGGACCAGGAATTAGGCCTATGGAAATCAAGTAAATTTTCTATAGTTAGTGGTAGGGCTGGAGGTAGAACTCTGATTCCCCATTCATTCCTTTTTTTCCACTAGGATATCTGGTAGAATTGGGATTAGGATAGCTGTGGATTCGGATCCTGTTTCTGATGTTTAATAGTTTACATGATCATTGGTAAGTTATTTAAGCATTAATTAAACACTTTGTACCAACCACTGTTAAAACTGCAAGCAAAAACAAAAAACATGTTCTCAAGATGCATTCTTTTAAAGAAAGATGTTGCAGAAAAAAGAAACTGAAAAGCAAACATTGGGTGGGATAGAAAAGAGGGTCCCTGAGTGAAGGAGATGGTGGCTAGTCTAGAGCAGGGGTTCTGAAACTATGGTCGGCAGGCCAGATGCAGCCCGCTGAGGACCTTTATATGGCCCCCAGGGTTATGGCAAATGGGCTGAAGGACGGAGACAGAGTGTGAGCTTTTGTTTTACTATAGTCCGGCCCTCCAACAGCCTGAGGGACAGTGAACTGGCTCCCTATGTAAAAAGTTTCAGGACCACTGGTCTAGAGAATGAAAGGTGGCTGACCGAGCCCTTTTCCAAAAGGGTGCTTGTTGGAAGAACTGACTAGTGGGAGAAGGGCACAAAAGGATCAGAGCCAGGAAGCTTCTGAGGTTAATGCTGGAGATCCAGAGAGGTCGCCTGGATAGAAAACTGGCGTAGAAGTCAGAGAAATCTGATCATTGTCTTGCCATCTACTTATATGACCTTGATATGGTCATTTGGCCTCTAAGTGGCAAACTCTGTAAGACTGGAAGCTGCCTTGAATATGGTATTGATAGTGAACTTCTTCACCAGGTACTTCCTATGTTATAGAAATCATAGGTTAGAAATTTTTTAAAATCTTTCCACGAAACAGATATTATTAATATTGTTTTGCAAATGAGGAAATTGGAAGTTATAAAGTTTAAGGGATTTTCATGTATTAAATGCTAGGAGCAGGTTTTGACTTCAGATCTCTCCTTACCAGCAAATTATCCACCACTGTATTCATTTCATTGCTTCCCAATCAATTTTTTAAAGTCATTGTTTTATTCTTTTCTTTTTACTTTGAGCACTTACTCTTAGTCATTGACATGGCCTCTATTTTCCTGAGATGATTGTGGCCATCAGAATTGCCTCCTTCAACTTCTGCCTTCTATCCCTCAAAAGCTCTCATCTTCTTCCCATTCATTCTTCCTTCATGACAGAGAAAGAGATAGTTACCTTCTTTCCCAAGTTAAACTTTACCCATGGTCTGATCTTTTTTTCAATTGAAATTTTCACCTTTAATTATATCCACTCTTTATATTTTCATTCTTTCTCTCTCTAGTTACAAATATGGTCCTAGACTATCCCGGGCTACTCCCTTTGGCTATTGTCCCATCTATGGACTCTTTGTTTAAATGAGCAAAATTTAATGGTGGAGGAAGCTGAGGCAAACAAACGTGACTGAATAAAAGTCACTGCTAGTGTCTGAGGTTGTATTGAGACTTAGGTCTTGCTGGCTCTAGGCTCAGAGTTCTTTCCACTGCACCACTAAGTTTCTATATTGTTTGAAAATTACAAATATCTGATATAACATCTATATTGTTTTTATATTTTTATGAATAAGTATTAAGTATGGACAATGATGAAAAATAAGAATGTCTGTAATAATGCTCTAATTTCTGTACAGATTATGGATATAATTCTTAAAGATATTTTTTATTATATTTTTATTTGTAGTACAGGAATTTGTTATCACTTAGTTTGTAAATAAGAAGGAGCTTCTGATGTATAATTTAAATCATCTGATTGTGTCTGAGTATTTGGCAGATGCCAAATTTTCCCAGCCTACAATTTTATGTTGAATAGTTTCTATCACTCAGCTAATTAACTTCATTTCTTAACTTCATTAATCAATGAATCCAGGTGTTTTTTTTTTTAAAGCAACCTTTCTGTAATTTTTGGTGTCAATGAGGTCATCCTGAATCATTATCTTAAACTTTATTAGTTTCTTTAAATCTATCTGGATGACTTGGTCATTTGATACTGCTTTGTTGGCACTGTTGGTTGGCTTCACATTGCTAGTTATACAGTGGAAAGAAATAACATTGGGGCTGGTGTCAAGATGACCTATTAATATTTTTTTCCTTTTTAATGCTGTTATGTCCATTTTCTCTACTGATATAAGGTGAGGTGTCTTATGTTTTGCTGTTAAAGTTGCTTAGAATTTTGTCTGGATACCTTTTGAAGCACTTGTTTTCTATTTTATTGTGCCAAAATATTTGTTGAAACTCATGTTGTGTAGGTGTTAAGTGCTGAACCCATGTTCTTCCCATTAAGGGAAGCTAGGCAGACTTTTTATTATTATTATAGCTTTTTATTTACAAAATATATGCATGGGTAATTTTTCAGCATTGATCCTTACAAAACCTTCTGTTCCAAATTTTCCCCCTTTCCCTCCACTCCCTCCCCTAGATGGCAAGTAGTCCAATCCATTAAATATATTAAAATATATGTTAAATCCAATATATGTATACATATTTATACAATGATATTGCTGCACAAAAAAATTGGATATCAAAAAAAGTAAAAAAAAAACTGAAAAGGAAAACAAAAATGCAAGCAAACAATAACAGAAAGAGTGGAAATCTTAGTTGTGGTCCACACTCATTTCCTATATTTCTCTCTCTAGGTTCTCTTCATTACTGAACAATTGGAACTGATTTTAATCATCTCATTGTTGAAGAGAGCCGCGTCAGAATTGATCATCGTATAGTCTTGTTGCCGTAAATGATGTCCTGGTTGTGCTCATTTCACTCAGCATCAGTTCATGTAGGTCTCTCCAAGCCTCTCTGAAATCATCCTTAGAAAGACTTTTTATATTCATGACTTCAATTTGTTTTTTGATGTATCTTGCCTGGGAAACCCAAGATATTTGTAGATATCACTTTCATTCTTTGATTCAATTTGACCCCAGATTCAGACTCAAAGGTTTCAATTTTCATTTTTTTCTTAGCACACATTAAGAATTCTCCCCTGATTAAGTTCAAATTACATTTTGACATGAGTAGAAATATTATTCAATAGAGATTATAGCTATTTAATATTCTTTTGGGCGAACTATCTAACTTGATGTCATTCATGTATATCCATGACTTCGTTTGACTTGAAACCATGTTAAGTTTTATTCAGGAGTGTTGGTAATAGATCTCAAACTAAACCAAATTTTTGCCAGGCAGAAAAATAGTAGCCTTACACTACTTCCTGGGCAAATGTATCATTGAAATGATTTTATCATTGACATGTTTTAAATTGAGAACAATTTTTCCTATGGATACCAAATTCCTCATAATTCTGTTTTGATTATTTTTACATATTTCCAGTATGAGAGTGTGAGACATGAGTGCAGAACTGAGTCAAAAGATTTGTGGTGATTAAAAAAAATCAGTATGGGTGTTTGGCACTTTGGGGTGGCTTATTCAATAAACTAAATCAACAATCAGTTGTTCTTTACTCCCCTTGGACTTTTGGCAAACTGCTTTTGGTCTTCAACTAATATATTTTTTATATTTGTTTATAATTTTTTGGAATAAGTCAAACTATGAATCTTTTGCTTAAAATGCATAATTAGATAATTGACCTATATTTAAAGAAAGTATTATATTTAAATATATGACTATATTTAAAGAAAGAAAATATTCTCATTTTTTTGTACTATATAATACTTTCTGTTGAGAAAGAAGGTATTTGATCACATCATAAATAATGTGGAAGATATGCTTGGCTAGCAACATGTGCCATTGTGAAGCATTTAAGTTAACATTAAGAATATTTTCTAACCCTTCCCCTCAATTCCCATACTTTTTCTAGGGAAGCTAGAATTTTAGTTACTTTCCTTGATATAACCTTTCTGTTATACATTATATTAATAGTATATAAACCTTTTACTTCACATTGGATCCAACTTAAGCTTTTTTTTTTTTTTTTGTATTGGACTTCTCTTAATCAAATAATTGGACAGGATATATATATATATATATATATTTTTTTTTTGAGATTTCCTTTTCTCTATTTTTTTCCCTGAAACATCTATTGTAAACAATTTTATTAATATTGAAATATTTTTTGAGGAGAAGGAATTGCTTTGATTTCTTTTTGTCTTAATCTCTTGACTTTTGCTTTTAATTACCGATTATGGTTATCAATAATTTCTGATATATATCTATATCTATATCAATATCTATCTATCTACATCCATGTCTCTCTCTATATATACATATGTATGCATATAAATATATATTTATTTTTCTCTTCCAGATCTTATTGTTCATGTGTTTTTTTTTTTTCTTTTAATTGAACAATATGGAGTTTAATCTTTTTTTTTTTTTTTTTTTTTGGACCTAATGGATAGATTTTGATGTAATGTTCCAATGGCTTTCCACAGATCTTCACCAGTTCTCTTTAGCCATGCTTGCTGTGGTGGTATTTTAACATGTTTCTATAGAAGTAGTCCTACATCACTTTATCTTTCTTTTTGTGGTTCTTATCAAAGCGTCAACCACAGTATTTTTTTTTTTTTTTTGGTGAAGAGTTCTTGAAATATTTTTAAAATGTCTATTGGAAATTTTAGGAGAATAGATTTATTTATGATGATTATAGAATAAACCAAATTTTTAGAATTGCTATTTTTATATATGTGGCCTACTAATTAGATAATACATGCTATCAAACTGAAAAAGATTTTTGAAATTCCATTCTAACTATACATATTTCCTTTTCAAAATCATTCATGACTAGTATTTTTTGCCATCTATTTTGTTGTTAAGTAGCACTTCTAGAGTTTGAATTAAGTAGAGATTTTTAATACCCTAGTATTTTTTAATTTTTAGTTTTATATATTTAAACAATAATTCAATTTTCTCTTTCATTCATTTAATCTGGCTTTAGGAATAAAATTATTTCTTATGCTTGGTAAGCATGTCATTGACAAAATTTAATACTGAGTCTTTGCCCATTTATTATTAAGATTACTTTCCATTGTTGCCATGATGGAACACTAGTATCTATTTCATGCATACTCAAAATCTTGCTGCTTTAGTGCTCAATTTCATCTGCACCAAACCATTTTCAGAAGATGGGATACTGATATTTCTTTTTTTTAAATTAATTTTATAATTATAACATTTTTTGACAATACATATGCATAGGTAATTTTTTTACAACATTATCCCTTGTATTCCCTTCTGTTCCGAATTTTTCCCCTCCTTCCCTCCACCCCCTCCCCTAGATGGCAGGCATTCCCATACATATTAAATATCTTATAGTATATCCTAGGTACAATATATATGTGCAGAACCGAATTTTGTTGTTGTTGCTTTTTGCAAAGGAAGAATTGGATTCGGAAGGTAAAAATAATCTGGGAAGAAAACCAAAAAGTGCTAACAGTTTACACTCATTTCCCAGTGTTCCTTTTCTGTGTATAGCTGATTCTGTCTATCATTGAGCAATTGGAATTGGATTAGCTCTTCTCTATGTTGAAGATACCCACTTCCATCAGAATACATCCTCATACAGTATCATTGTTGAAGTGTATAATGATCTCCTGGTTCTGCTCATTTCACTCAGCATCAGTTGATGTAAGTCTCTCCAAGCCTCTCTGTATTCCTCCTATTGGTCATTTCTTACAGAGAAATAATATTCCATAACATTCATATACCACAATTTACCCAACCATTCTCCAATTGATGGGCATCCATTCATTTTCCAGTTTCTAGCCACTACAAAAAGAGCTGCCACAAACATTTTGGCACATACAGGTCCCTTTCCCCTCTTTAGTATTTCTTAGCAATGCTGGATCAAAAGGTATGCAAAGTTTGATGCAGTAGATAGAGCACCAACCTTGAATTCAGGAGGACCCGAGTTCAAATATGATCTCAGACACTTAACACTTCCTAGCTGTGTGACCCTGGGCAAGTCACTTAACTCCAGCCTCAGGAAAAAATATAAGAAATAAATACTACTAATAAATAATAGCTAGAATTATACTAACACTTTTATATTTGTAAAGTGCTTAAATACTATCTCATGTTGTCATCACAACAATCCTAGGAGATAGTTGCTATTATTATCCTCATTTTACAAATGAGGAGACTGAGGCAGACAGATTAAGTGACTTCCCCATGGTCATACAACTACTCTAACATCAAATTTGAACTCAGGTCTTTCTGATGTAGGTTCAGTGCTTTAATTGTCTATCAATTGGTATCCCATTAGAATATGAGCTCCTTGAGGGTGAGGATCCTTTTTTAAACTCGTATTCCCAGAAGTTATTGTTCCTGATATATAGTTGTTTTTGTTGTTGTTGTTCATTTGTGTCCCACTCTAAATGACCCCATTTGGATATTTCTTGGCAAAAATACTAGAGAGGTTTGCCATTTCCTTCTTCAGCTCATTTTGCAGATGAGGAACTGAAGCAAATAGGGTCAAGTGACTTGCGCAGGAATAAATAGCTAATAAGTGTTTGAAGCCAGATTTAAACACACATCTGGCATAGCACTCTAAGCACTGTGCTATTTGCATTTAAGTACTTGTTGATTGACATACTGCTTCTTCTTCTGCTATTACTGCAACTATTAGAAGTACCACCACCAATAATAATAACTTGCATATTTATATCATTTTATAAAACATTTTCCTCAAAACAATCCTTCAAAGTAGTGAATGTGAGCATTACCATTTGCATCTTATAGACAAGAAGACAATGAGGGATGAAATGACTTGTTCACAGTCACTGATGGGTTTACAGGGAAGAAATAACCTGGATTTTCTGATTTGAAGGGCAGGGCTTATTCAAGTGTTAGCATCATTTTAGCTATGAAAACCCTGGAAGAAACAAGATGAAGTGGTTTGCTTATAGCTACATATCTACTCAAGAAGCAGAGGTAAGTTAAGTTGTTAAGTCAAATCTAGACAAGTCAGATTCATAGGCATTTTAATACTGATTATCTATTTTTAAAATAAGTTCTTATTTAATTAGCCTGACACAGATCTAAAACACTAAATTACTTCCTTTATATTCTCTCTCATTTCACTCCTTGGTCCTCCTTTCTGCATAAATTTAGAATCACTCTCCTTTTCTGATAGTCCATCTTAGGTGTTTGTTGAAATTTCTGTTAATATCCTTTTTCCATAGAGAAATATAGGTCCTTTTTCTCCCTCTTCTGAGATCATTCCCTTTGATCTCAGGTAGAAATTGCTCTTTTGATCACTTCTATCAATTTTCTATATCATTTATAATCTATTGAATCAACAGATATCCCATGGGCTCTGCCCTTTGATATATTGTGACTAAACTTCCATTCAATTCTAGACACTCAGTCTCTTAGTTTCTCTAAGATGAGACTCTTAGCTTGATCAATATTTCTTTATTTTTTTGTCTTCATCTGTCTATCTAGTGTCTTTTCTTTACAACTCTACTCACCCTTTTCTTCCCATCTTTCACTCACCAGGAAGATGCAATCCTCCTTTTTCTCACCAACAGTCTGACTGGCATATAACTCAGTTGTGTCAAGAAAAGGACCAGCATATTAAAGAAACATATTTATCTCTTGCTCTAGAGTTATGGACTTGGTGCTTACTATGAGCTTATTCTCTGGCAGGGGATGACAATGTGTTAGTAAGGAATTAAGGAAAAAAAGAGAATAAGTTTAAGGAAGTGTAAATATATAATCAAACAAAGAACATTGAATTTGAGAATCAAAAGACTTGAGTTTGAATCCCAAATATATCATTTACTACTTGTATGCTCTTGAATAATCAATCTCTCTGGGCCTTAGTTTTCTTGTCCCTTCATATTTTGGGGTTGAGTGGGACGTTTTGGTGTCTCAAATTGCACCAAGCTACTGTCTGTAATGGATTCTCACTACACTAGGCTGAAGTTCATCTCTGCAATCTTTTTGATAAGAAGTAGCCAGAGAGACCAGTGGACTGTGGCTAATGCTCATTTGCCAAAGTTGCAAAATTGATAAGTGGAAGTAAGATGGTATATACTCACTCTTCATTTTCTAGATTTATCAAAGATTTGCAACAACATGAAGGGAGGGTTTCAGAATTCACTCCCAAAGTATACCTGCTTGGTTTTGACATATTACTCCTTGTAACATTGACTTTGCCATTTGCATTTGATGGTAGAGGGAAGAAAAAAGACCCTAAAGAAAATAAATACATCCCTTCTACGACTTTTTAGGAAGGGACCCTCCCCCCTCACTACAAAATCCCTCACAGTAAGATTTCATAGGCCATGCTAATTATTTTTTAGGGCAAGCATAATAAAATCCAGGTGATTTACCTTTAATAGTTTCTCCTTATCTTCATATAGCTCAGGATTATTTACCCACATGGTGAGCAATTACCATGAGCCCTGCCGTTCTTACTAGACATTCTTTGTTGGAATCCTGCTAGGATACCCTAAGGTTCATATGCTTTTGCACTCCAAAATCTGGGCATTATCTTGTGTATTGTAAGACATGCCTGTGACACATTGAATTCAGACAATTTACAAGATCAGCAAAACTGAAGGATTTCCCCATTGGGAGCTTTTTTCCACTAATGATTTCCTCATCAGAATGTGACTCAATGTAGCCTGGTAATTTGCAAGCTTCTTGCTAAGAACATTGTCTGGCCTTTCTAGACATTTTCTCTACCCAGTATGAGCAGAGAGGGTTTAGGGTTTCACAATTAAATATCAGGTTAATAAATCAAATTGGTGACATTGAGGGCCCCTGTAAGAAATGGGCAGATTGGCTTATTATTAGTGATTGAAGAAGATCAAAACCACATCACGATGGGGCAATAATATGGATAGAGCACCAGCCCTGGAGTCAGGAGGTCCTGAGTTCAAATATGACTAAAGATACTTACTAGCTGTGTGACCCTGGGCAAGTCCCCAGTTGTCTCACAAAAGAAAAAAAAAGAGAGAGACAAAATCACAGAGTCAATTTACAGTGTGTCTGATTGTGGCTGATCAGACCACAAGCTCAGAGTACTCTGACACAGATCAGACACAAATAATCCATGTGAACATTTGGGGTAGCTTCTCTAATTTTGTGCACCTCAATTTTTTTTTCTGGGCTAATTCAAATCTATTTTGCTCATAGAGCACCTTCTCTGATAAAGGCATGCCATGTTGGGCAGTCTTGTGCCAGTGTCTCTCATCATACAATTAATTCTAAAGTTCTTAAAAGATAACTTGAGAGAGTCCTTGTATCACCTTTTTTGACCATCTTGTGAATGCTTGCCCTCCATAAAATATTTTTTTTTTGGCCAGCATATATTTGGCATTTGAATAATGTGGCCAGCCCAACGGAGTTGTGCTCTCTGCAGTAGAACTGGAATGCTTGGCAGTTGAGTTTGAGGAAGGACCTCAGTGTCTGGTATCTTATTCTACCAGTTATTTTCAGAATCTTCCTAAGACAATTCACATGGAAGTGATTCAGTTTCCTGTCATGGCGCTGGTAGATTGTACAGGTTTCACAGGCATTCAATAATGAGGGCAGCACTACGGCCCTGTAGACCTTCAGTTTGGTGGTTAGCTAAAACCTCTCCTCTCTGTCACTTTCCTTCAGAAAACTCCCAAACCCTGAGCTACCCCTGACAACGCGTGCATCAATTTTGTTATCAATGTGGACATACCTGGAAACCAGACTGCCGAGGTAAGTGAACTTATCCACAACATTCAAAACTTCCCAGTTTACTGTAACTGATGCTTCCATGTATGGATAGTGTGGTGCTGGCTGATGGAGGACTGTGTTTTCTTGGTGTTAATTGTTAGGTCAAAATTAGCACAAAAAGCAGAGAATTGATCTATGTTTTGTTGGATCTTGACCAATCTTGGAAGCTGACTTGAGTGCACAATCATCTGCAAACAAAAAATTCATGCACTAGTTCTCCCTCCACTTTATTTTTGGCTTGTAGCTTTTTCCAGTTGAATTTACCATCAGTGCAGTAGCTGATTTTGATTCCATGTCCCCATTGAAGGTATTTGAAAACATGTCTGAAAACATCATGCTAAGCACAGGAACAAATATATAGCCTTTTTTCACTCCATTGGTAGGACTGACTAGGAAAGCTCGAGAGTATTGCCAATTGTCCAGAACCTGGGCAATCATGCCATCATTAAACTGATATACTATGCCGTTTAACTTCTCTGGGCAATTAAATTTTTAAATTTTTTTTTGCCGAGACAATTGGGATTGAGTGACTTGACCAGGGTCACACAGCTAGGAAGTGTTAAGTGTCTGAGACCAGATTTGAACTCAGGCCTGGTGCTCTATCCACTGCACCACCTAGCTGCCTCTGGGCAATTGGATTCTGACTTAATTTTCCATAAGTCCTCATGACTGACCATATCAAAGGCCAGGGTCAGATCTATAAGTAAATTTGTTTTGGTATCCCTTTGTTTGAATATCATCTACATTTCCTAATACATCCCCTCTTCCCTTCTCAGAAAATTATCTCTTATAACCAAGAAAGTACTCTTATTTGTAATAAAAATTTAAGGATATGCCTCCATTAAAATACAAATCAATCAATCAGTAAATATTTAGTAAGGACCTACTATGTGCCAGGTAGGCAATTGATGGTACAGGGCATAGAGTGCCAGGCCTGTCGTCAGGAAGGTTCGTGTTCCTGACTTCAAATATGGCCTCAGATGCTTACTAGCTCTGTGACCCTGAACATGTCACTTAATTCTGCTTTCCTCAGTTTCTTCATCTATAAAATAAGCTGGAGAAGGAAATAACAAACTACTCTAGTATTTTTTCCAAGAAAACCCCAAATGGAGTCATGAGGAATTGGACACAATTGAAAAACAAAACAAAACAAAACAAAACAAAACAAAAAAACTGAACAACAAATGTGTCTGGGACTGTGCTTTAAACTATGGTGATACAAAAAAAGGCAAATGACAGTCCCTGACATCATATATATATATATATATATATATATATATATATATATATATATATATATATATACACACATATATGTACACATACATAGAAGTACATACAAAAGAAGTAATTTTAATTTGGGAGTTAGAGGAAACCAGGGACTCAGTAGTGAGAGCACCCTAGTGCTCAGGAAATTAGTAATCAGGAAGATGACTACCCCAAGCATGGGGAATAGCCAGAAAAATTCCTGGGGATGAGAGAAGGATTGTTTTGTTAATGAAACATCCAAGAACACTGTAGCACTGAGTATGAGTTGGTAAGTAATTATCCCTTTGATGCTTAATTGCATTTCTGTCAGTGAATCAAAAGTTCTGGTAGGTCTTACCAACCTGGAAGGATATAGCGATGTCATAGATTCAGAGCTGGAAAGGACACTGGATGCCATTTATTCAACCACCTCATTGTACAGATGAGGCAACTAAGACCCAGGGAGATTAAGTGGTTTGCCCAAGCACACTAAGGTAATAATCAGCAGTTCTAGAATTCAATCTCATTCCTTTGACTTCTAGTCAAACCTAGTGTTTTTACTTCTGTTCCCAAGCAGACACAGATGCTAGAGCACAGGACTTAGAGCCAAGAGGACCTTAGTTGAAATCCTGCCTCATATAGTTACTAGATGTCTAGCCATTTTATAGATGAGGAAACTGATGCACAGCTTTGTGTCTGAGTTTCCTCATCTATAAAATAGGGATTACACATATAATTTTTCCACAACTTGACATTTATGGAAATGTTTTGCATAGCTTCACAAGTAGTTTCTTAATTGTAGGTGGGGATAAGAGAGAGAACCAAGAACTCAAATTTTTTTTAAATATATAAAAAAAAGTTTTGTTTTTGTATGTAACTGGGGAAAAATATCACAAATAAATAAATAAAAGAATCAATGAATCTTGAATGAAGATCTAAACATATTTTTCTCACTTTATTATTTGTTCATGCTTTTTCCTTTTCTTTCTTCTTTTACAATGACTAACATAGAGTACTTTACATGATAGTTTATGTATAACCTAGATTAAATTGCCTACTATTTTTATAAGAGTGGATGGTAGAGAGGGAGAAAAATTTCAAACTCAAAACTTTGTGAGAATGTATGGTGAACACTCTCGAATTATATGCATTCTTGAGGATGATTCAGTGATTTATTCTTCATAAATAGGTAGTACATTTTAAAATTTGATTGGATATATCTAGTAGAGATTTAAGATATAAAAATATAGTTTAAATATGTATGTTTAAATAGTCTTTGCTTCCCTAAAAAGGAGTAAGAATAGATGATCTCTAAAGTCCCTGTAAGCTCTAAGTATGTTCTTAAACATTTAATTTTTGAGTTGATCCACAATTCTATTTATGTGGATACTCCCAAAAGACCCTTTGCCCAAACATCCATTATTTCACTGGTGTAGTTATTGCATTCCTCAACACAGTTTCAAGTATCTCTCTACCTTAACAGATGGTTTAATTAATTATGCAAAAAACTGTCATCAGGTGGTAACCAACCTGCTAGTAATGAGCCTCTGAACTTATCTAGGCTAGTTCTTAGAATAAAATTTAGCATTCCACTTATACACTAATAATAACAGCTAACTCTTATAGATCATATCAAAGATATGTAGATCATTTTCAAAGTATTTCATATATGTTATATCAGAGGTCCTCAAACTTTTTAAATAGGGGGCCAGTTCACTGTCCCTCAGACTGTTGGAGGGCTGGACTATAGTAAAAATAAAAACTACGAACACATTCCTATTCACGATGCACATATCTTATTTTGAAGTGAAGAAACAAAACGGGAACAAATACAAATTTAAAATGAAGTAAAGTTAAATCAACAAACTTACCAGTATTTCAATGAGAACTATGGGCCTGCTTTTGGCTAATGAGATGTCAGTGTCTGGTTCCATATTTGTCACTGCTAGTTGTAATAAGTGATGCGAGTGTGCATCTGTTAATCTTGATTTGGTTGGAGATTTCAAATGTTTCATTCTAGAAAAAGTCTGTTCAAAGACATAAGTGCTGCCAAAGATGTTGCCATTTTGAGTGCATGGTTCTTGAGATGAGGTTATGTCTCAGAGGAGAGAGATGCATAGAAATTATGAAGGCTGCTTGACTTGAATGTGTCTTTCAGAGAGTCACAATTCTGCAGTTCAGCCCGTTCCATTTGGTAAATTGTGTCCACATCTTCAATGTCATAGAAAATGGGTTACGGAAAAGCTGTATGTTCTGTTCATGGAGACGAAGCTCTTTAAATCTAAATTGGAACTCCTTTTGCAATTTTTCCAATGAATCACACATGTTTTATTTGGGAATGCAATCAGCGGTTTTCTGCTAACAGATTTTGAGTTGTGGGGAGATGGCAGAAGTTTTCCGCCTTCACTTGTGTGGTGAGGAGGCTCAATTTTACTTCAAATGCTTTGACATGTGATTGCATATCACAGATGAGCTTCCCCTTTCCTTGAAGTTGCATATTGAAATTGTTGAGTAGCTCTGTTACATCTGTCAGAAAGGCAAGGTGCCATTTCCATTCTGCCTCATTGAGCTCTGGTACTTCTTTGTTTTTTGAAAGCAGAAAAGTTGTAATCTGTGGAAGTCATAGAAACGTTTCACAACTCTCCCTCGACTCAGCCAACGGACTTCTGTGTGATACAGAACATCTTCATACTCAACATTTAGATCAGACAGAAATTCCTGAAATTGTCTGTGATTTATTGCATTAGCTCTAATGAAGTTAACACAAGATACCACAATTTTCATAGCAGAGTCCCACTTCAGTGATTTACTACACAACCCTTGTTGGTGAATGAGGCAGTGTATGGCTTTTGGATGAGAATGGTTATGTTTGTCCATCTCTTGGTTAATGAGACCAATTACTCCTTTCTTAGACCCCACCATGCTAGGGGCACCATCAGTTGTCATGCTGGCTAGTTTAGCCCAGGCCAGCTCCAAACCATTCATAGTTTGGCAAACCTTTTCATAGATATCCTCTCCTGTAGTTGTTCCTTTGATGCTTTGCAGTGCAGCAAGCTCTTTTATGACTTCAAAATAATCGTTTGTCCCATGAATAAAAATCAGAAGTTGTGCAGAATCACAAACATCATTGCTTTCATCGAGTGCCAAGGAAAAATATGAATTTTTTTTTTGGTGGAGTTTTGCAAATGCTGATGCAGATTGTCTCCCACTTCTTCAATCCTCCGTGTAATTGTAGGTCCTGAAAGACTCACTGTACTAAATAAATCGGCCTTCTCTGGACACATCTCTTTGGCAACAGAAAGAAGGCATTCTCCCTCCCACATGCCCTGGCTTCCCCTCAATCCTGGGATCAATTCTTATGATCCAGTGCTGCATGATCATACATGCTGCACTTGTAATTTACCATAATCACAGGCAAGACTGTGCATATATGTATATAACTGCGTGATATATTGTATATGCAGAATGAGCTTCAGTGACATTGGGGCTTCCGGGGGAGGTTATCATGTGACTTGAAGCTGCACAAGTGTATGGGGACCTTAAGAATCTGGAGGGGGATGAAACAGTACACCAGCTCTGTACCCCCTCATACTCACGATAAGGGGGGCATGAAGGTCAGCCCCCAGTGATTATAAGATGATGACATATATTAGCAATATTCTCTCTTTATGAAACTACAGAACATACACAAATGATAAAACTGATGACCACAAGACATGAGGTCACTATGGATACAGGGCCACGGCCTGGTACCAGGAGCCTCACTCTGGGCGACAACAGAGCTAGAGAGGAAGCTGTTACATTGTCATTACAGCATAATGACAATGATAGAGTCAAGCTGGGACTTGTAGTACTATTACCATACCCGGGCACCAGACACAGCCCGTATATTCCCCCTGCAGCGGCCGTGACATGCGCAGCATGCACTGTACATCCCTCGTGCCTGTCTGTTGGGGTGGCTTCCGTTACTTTACAAGGCTGCAGGCCTTCAGTTCTCTGTCTTCTGCATCTCTGAATTTCTGTAGATTCTGAACAGAATCCCAGATTCCATATCCTTGTATTGTTACTGCTTTTTTATAATTTTTTGTATATACACAAATTAGAGATATCAATCAGTATGTGTAGGATCCAGCAGAAAAGACATAATAGGAAAATGTATATTGAGAGAAAAATGCAAAAAAATTAATACTGACATAGTATACGAACTCAAATTTTGTCAAACATTAATTTATTAGTTTGTGTAGCTTAACCCAAAACAAAGCACTGAAAATGCTTAAATGGGCTTTAATCAGTCCCATAGGCACAAAGGTTTGGTCGCAGCCTTACTGTTAATTTTTGTTAGACCTACACGTGCAAGTTTCCACAACTCGGTGAGAATGCGCTTAAAACTTGACCCAAGTTTAAAGGAGCGGGTATCAGGCACACTCCTTAAAGTAGTCCGTGACACCTGGTATAATCCCCTTCACCCCCATGGGATACAGCAGTGACTAACACTGAGCAATAAACGAAAGTTTGACTAAATCATAATAAAAAAGGTCGGTAAATCTTGTGCCAGCCACCGCAGTCATCCTATTAGCCCAAAACAACAGAAGAACAGCATAAAGTGTTTTTAAGCAAAACAATCACCCAATATGGTTAAAACTCAACTGTGCTGTAATACGCCATGGTTGATATTAAAATACTCAGCTAACCGGACTTTACCCCTGCTGAAGACACTAAAGCTAAGGTACAAACCGGAATTAGAGCCCACTATGCTTAGTCTTAAACCGAGGTAATTAAATAACCAGATTACTCGCCAGAGAACTACTAACCACTGCTCAAAACTCAAAGGACTTGGCGGTCACCTCACCCCTTCTCGCTTGCCCAGTCTGTGTACCGCCACCGTCAGCTCACCCCAACAGGGTCCCAGAGTGAGCAAAAGCATGAAACTACAAAAAACGTTAGGTCAAGGTGCGGCATATGGAGGGAGAAGTCATGGGCTACATTTCCCACTCTAGAACACAGCGAAATGTCTACTGACACAGATATGAAGGAGGATTTAGCAGTAAATTAAGAATAGAGAGTTTAATTAACCGGGATGCGGCGGCCCGAGTCACAAGCAGCTAGCCCTGCCTCATGTTGGGGGGGGGTGGTGGTGGTGGTGGTGGTGGTGGTTTGATTTTAAGGCAAGGAGGAAGGCAGAGGAAGAAATCAGGTTCATTACATTACAAAGGGATATGAGAAATCCAGGGAGAAATTTTGTTGTAAAAAAAATGTTTAATGCCAAAACAAATGGGATCACATCCTTCTTGTGTGTCACAATCTACTGTTGTTACTCAGTAACTCAGAGATATCTTGAAATATTCCAACCTTTCATCTGATGAATCCCCCCCTTTTTTCCCCCAAGAGAACATAGGAAACAAAATTTCTTCAAAAAAATTAAGTCTCTAAATGAATCATCCATTTCTTTGGGAAGCTGTCTTTCTTTTGAAATTAAACCTGTAAATAGATCAATTTATCCAATTGTAATGACCCCACACCTTTCTAATATCAAATTAAGTTATCTATACTATTGTTAAACTATGTATAATGGATGTAAGATTAATAATTTATAGATGGTACTGGCCACACATTTTTTCAGTAAAAATATCAATGCACTTTCAGGGTTACTCTTTTACTTGCTCATGGCTTAATTTAACCTCAGACTGTACCAGAGTCTGTTTGCAATGGTTACTTTAACCTTAATCTAATCTATTTTTGATATAGATTGGAACCACAAAACAGGACCCCCTTAAAGCATTAATAAATAAATTTCAAAAGAAATTTACCAGGCTTTCTCCCAGGAATCTGGAAGTCATTTTATGAGTCAATAATAAAAATGCAAAGATAAATTAACAAAATGACAATCTAGGGAAACTGAGGCACAACATTATATACTCTCCTTCAGAATATTTGAATTATTGAATTACCTCCTTCTAGATACCTGGGAGGTCTCAGCACTATAATTTTGACTAACCCAATGTGAAGCAAATAAATCAAAAATAAAATAAAAAATACAAGTACAAGTCTCTTTCTGACAACCTCAGAGTTATGAGCAGTACAAAAGCCCTCATCTCACCCAGAGAATCCAGTTTGAGATGGATAGTTCATTGTGTTAGGTGCTCTGCAGTCATTTGTGCACTTACCTCAGCTTCTGCTTATATAGGGAGTAACAGTACTCAAGACAACCCCATGCTAGGAAAGGCATCCCAAGTCTGTCAGGGATTCCAAAGGAGGGAAAGAGTGGGGCCTGGAGTAGCTGTACCTGTCCCCTCTGATAGAACAGGAACTGCTTCCAAGATCCAACTACAACTTTCCCGAGGTCACAGAGTGAAGGAAATGAAACCAGCACATTGGAGTGGAATCACAAAGGTAACGTTTTTTTTTTTTCCTATCAGACTTCCCTGCTTTGGTTTGTGTGGAATAGAGAGATAAGGTGTATGTTTAAGATTTGGGATAGAAATTGTTAAATTGTGCAATTATTGCTATTATGGATGTATGGGAATTTTATATGTGGGATGATTATTTGATGCTTTATCTTTGGAATCCCTTATTCTGTTGGAATTGCTCTGGCAGACTGTTCTCTGATTGCCTGTTTTTAGGAAATCTCCAAGATATAGACACCTGTCTTGGGACTGGCAGTCTCCAGCCATGTAACCCCAGTTTCTTATTTGGTATCTCAGCATTTTCAGAGGACACTGCCGTTTTGAGATCAAGCCTCTAAAGTTCATAATGAAAGCATGGTGAGAAGGTTTCATTTGACCCTCACTACAATGCTGTGAGACAGGAACTATTGTTCATTCATACATACATACATATACACACATGTCCCACCCTAATGAAAATAAAAATCTTGAAGGTTTTTTAAAAACCAATTCATACATTTAACATTTATTCAAGATGCCCAAATACTAAGAGTTAATGGTTAAAAAAAAACTAAATTAGTTCTTGCCTTCTAGAAGATTACATTCTTTAGGAAAGGTGGATAAAGCAGATAGGTATAATACAAATACAAATTATGGATCAGTGAGAGTAAAAAATAGTTCTAGACAAATTGCTCTTGAAAAAATTAAGGAGGGATAGATTACTTTCAGTTGGAAAATAAGGAGGGGAGGTGACCAAAATTAATATGAAATTTAAGAAAAAGTAAAGGGAAGAAATGAGCTTATTCTAGAAATAAGAGATGAGCTATCCTAATGTGAAAAAGGGCATGTTACACTTTAGGACAGATGATAATTTCCTGTCATGGAGGCTTGATATTTATCAGTTAATTGTCTAATGTTTTTAGATATCATCTAGTACTAGATAATGAAATGGACTGTGCAGATAACAAGAGAAAAGGATGACAAATTGACAGACCAACATTAGAGTATATACCATGAAATGTAAAATATATATATATATATATATATATATGTATATATATGTGTGTGTATATGTATGTATGTATATATATATGTTAGATTTAGTGGTAAATAGAGCCAGAAGCATTTTGGGCAACTTCTGAATGGAGGAGCTCTGGGATAACATAGGTAAAAATCCCTCAGGATGAGAAGAAATGCATGGGTTGTGATAATTCCTAGCAAGAATTGTCCACATTAATGTAGATGGATAATGGACAATAGATGATGGTTAATAACAGAACCTAAGTGTGAAGTATATGATCATCAGATCCTAGATGTAGAGCTAAAAGGGACTTCAGAGTTCCTCTAGTTTAAATCCTTATTGCAGGTGAAGAAACTGAAGGATATTACATGATTTGCCCAGTTCCTAGGTAAGTATCCCAGGCCATTTAACGATATATATTTTAAATGTTTTAATTATTTAACTAGATAGTTAATTTACTGTAGGCAGAACTTTATATTAGTTTTTTTTTTCTTTTCTCCAAAGCTGAGCTTGTAGTGAGGAATTAATTAATATTATTACTTCATTTAGATATACACAAATGAAGGGGCAGATCTGTCTACCTCCCTCTATGCCTGAGTTGTTGGTCTCTGATCAGCTAATATATTGCTCATTAGAATTTACCATATGGAAGTAAAAATTATGATAAGCCTCTCTAAACATTCTTATAGTGATTTCATAGACTGTACTCAAAGTCTTCCAAGGTTAATAGGGCCTACCCAAGCCTACCCAAGATGACATTGTCCTGGCCTAGTCTCTAAGAAACTTGGTAACTCTGACATAGGGTGGAGATCAGAGGGGAACTTTAACAGAGGAAAGACTATGAAATGTTAAAGCTGAGATGTTAAAGGTGTGCTGAATCATTGAGGGCAGGTTTGGCTACAACCTACTCTCCATCTCTTATTCCATTCCCTCTTTTCTCCTTTCAGTCCCAGCCTCCTTCAATTCTAGCTCTTCCAAAGGTTCTGCTCTTTTTCCTGGTAACTTCTACTAGTTTTTAGTGTGTCCCCCATCCCTTGGCAGGATGGTGAAATAAACTCATTGTTTAGTTGTTTTTCAGGCCTTTCTGATAACTCCATTTGGGGTTTTCTTGGCAAAGATATTGGAGTGGTTTGCCTTTTCTTTAACCAGCATATATTATAGATAAGAAAACAGGGTTAAGGGATTAAATAATTTACCTAACTCACACAGTAATTATCTGAGGCTGGATTGAACTCAGATTTTCCTGACTCCAAATCTTCCATTCTATTCACTGTGCCATCTAGCTGTCCATATAGTCACCATAATCCTAAATAGCACCTTCCTCATGGGAGGAACTTAAGAATCTGTCACTTTAAAATGTTTTTTTTTCTCAATTGCATGTAAAAACAATAGTTAGAATTAATTTTTAAAAGAATTTTTGAGTTACAAAATCCTTTCCTTTCTCCTTTTCTTCTACCCTCTTTAAGAAGGCAAACAATAGAGTCATGCAAAACATATTTCCATATTAGCCCTGATGCAAAAGAGAATAAATACCATAAACAAACAAAATCTCAATAAAAATAAAGTAAAAAAGTATGTCTTCATTTGGATTCAGACTCCATCAGTTCTTTCTTTGGAGGTAAGAAGCATTTTTCATCCTGAATCCTTTGGAATTATCTTGGATTATTGTGTTGCTGAGAAAAGCTAAATCATTCACAGATGATTATTGTACATTGTGTATAATGTATATTGCCTCTGCTCACTTCACTTCACTTTGCCTCAGTTCATGTATGTCCTTCCATGTTTTTTGAAAGCATCCTACTCATCATTTCTTATAGCACAATAGTATTCCATAACAATAATGTACCAAAACTTGTTCATCATAATTTGCATTTCTCTAATTAATGGGAACTTTTCCACATGGCTATTGATAGCTTTGATTTTCTTTCTAAAAAACTTACTACTCATATCTTTGACCATTTATTGATTGGAGATTGATTCATATTTTTATGAGTTTACCAAATTTCATCAGAGGGGAAATAATTTAAAAATTATTTGGACTACCTAAAAGCCATGATCCAAAAAAAGGGCCTAAACATCATATTTTTAATACATCAAGAAAAACTGTCTTTAATAAAGAAATTTGGTATCATTTTTTCTCAGTTTCTTGCTTTCCTTTTAATCTTGATTGCATTGCTTTTGTTTGTGTAAAACCTTTTAAGTTTAATATGATCAAATTTATACATTTTGTATTCCAATATTTTCTCTAAATCTTGATTGGTTATAAATTCTTCTCTTATCTGTAGATTTACCAGGTAAAGAATTCCATACTCTCCTATTTTGTTAATGATATCACCTTTTATGTCTAAATCATGTATCCTTTTTGATCTTTCCTTGGTATATACTACAAACTGTATGCCTTTGCCTAGTTTCTGTCAAATTTATTTCAGTTTTTCCATCAATTTTTGCCAAATAGTGAATTTCCCCCCCAAAATTTGGATTTTTAAGCTTATCAAACCCCAGATTATTATGGTCATTACTTAATCTACTGATCCACCATTGTATTTCTTAGCCAGTACCAGATTGTTTTCAATGTGGTTGGGTTCTGGTATCTCTAGACTACCTTCCTTTATGTCTTCCATCTTTCCCTTTATTGTAAAAAGTTTTTCTTTCTTGTCTCTTTTGTGTGATCCTTTTATTCACTCTTTAATTTTATTTTTTTGAAATCATCCCATCATAGTTAACTTATGCCTTCTGTCTATATCTATTCCTTCTAACTGCCTTTATAATGATAAGGTTCTTACTAGTTCCTGTTTAGGAATGTAAACAATTTGACACTACTGAATCATCTATGATTTCTGTCTTATGTTTATTTTTTTGTACTTCTCTTGAGTTTTATGTGTGAAAATCAAATTTTATATTCAATTCTGATTTTTTCATCAAGTATGCTTGGAAAAATCTTATAATTCATTGAATATCCCTTTTTTCTCTTTCAAGAATTATATTTAGTTTTTCTGGGGAGATAACTTTTGTTTGTATTCCTAATTCCTTTGTCTTCCAGAATATTTCAAGTTCTCTGATCCTTTAATATATAAGCTGCTGGATCTTGTGTTGTCCTATGTATGGCTCCATGATAATTAGTTTTTTTTGTTTTTGTTTTTGTTTTTTTTCCCCCAACAGCTTGCAGTATTTTCTCTTTGAACATTACAACTCTGGAATTTGGCCAAATATTCCTGGAAGTTTTCATTTTTGAGATCTCTTTTAAGAAGTGATCAGTGGATTCTTTCAATTTCTGTTTTATCCTAAGAGCAGTTTTCCTTGATATTTTTTTTTAAATATGATATTTAGGCTCTTTTTTATCATGACTTTTAGGTAGTCTAATTAATTATTAAATTATTTCTCATCAATCCATTGTTCAGGCCAGTTGCTTTTCTAATAAGCTATTTCATATTTTATTTTATATTTTCATTCTTTTGATTTTGCTTTATATTTATACTTATATATTTGATATCATATGGAATCATTAGTTTCTACTTGTTCAACACTAATTTTTAAGGAATTGTTTTCTTCAGTGAGTTTTTCTACTTCTTTTTCCATTGGGCCAATTCCGGGTTGTTTTTTTTTTTAATTAATTTTATAATTATAATTTTTTTGACAGTATATATGCATGAGTAATTTTTTTATAACATTATCCCTTGTATTCATTTTTCCAAATTGTCCCCTCCCTCCCTCTACTCCCTCCCCTAAAGGACAGGCAATCCCATACATTTTACATATGTTACAATATAACCTAGATACAATATATGTGTATAAATACTATTTTCTTATTGCACATTAAGTATTAGAGTCTGAAGGTATAAGTAACCTGGGTAGATAGACAGTAGTGCTAATATTTTACATTCAATTCCCAGTGTTCCTTCTCTGGGTGTAGCTGTTTCTGTCCATCATTGATCAACTGGAAGTGAGTTGGATACTCTTTATGTTGAAGATATCCACTTCCATCAGAATATATCTTCATACAACATTGAAATGTACAGCGATCTTCTGGTTCTATTCATTTCACTCAGCATCAGTTCATGCAAGTCTCTCTAAACCTTTCTGAATTCCTCCTGCTGGTCATTTCTTACAGAGCAATAATATTCCATAACCTTCATATACCATAATTTACCCAACCATTCTCCAACTGATGGACATCCATTCATCTTCCAGTTTCTAGCTACTACAAAAAGAGCTGCCACAAACATTTTGGCACATACAGGTCCCTTTCAGCTCTTTAGTATTTCTTTGGGATATAAGCTCAGTAGTAGCACTGCTGGATCAAAGGGTATACACAGTTTGATAACTTTTTGGGCATAGTTCCAAATCTTAGCCAATCTGACAGGTGTGTAGTGGTATCTCAGAGTTGTCTTAATTTGCATTTCTCTGATCACTAGTGATTTGGAACACTCTTTCATATGAGTGGATATAGTTTCAATTTCATTATCTGAGAATTGTCTCTTCATATCCTTTGACCATTTATCAATTGGAGAATGGTTTGATTTCTTATAAATTGGGATCAATTCTCTATATATTTTGGAAATGAGACCTTTATCAGAACCTTTAACTGTAAAAATATTTTCCCCATTTGTTACTTCCCTTCTAATCTTGTTTGCATTAGTATTATTTGTACAGAAACTTTTTAGTTTGATGTAATAAAAATCTTCTATTTTTTGATCAATAATGATCTCTAGTTCTCCTCTGGTCATAAATTTCTTCCTTCTCCACAGGTCTGAGAGGTAGATTATCCTCTGTTCCTCTAGTCTATTTATGATCTCATTCTTTATGCCTAAATCATGGACCCATTTTGATCTTATCTTGGTATATGGTGTTAAGTGTGGATCCATATCTAATTTCTGCCATACTAATTTCCAGTTTTCCCAACAGTTTTTTTCAAATAATGAATTTTTATCCCTAATGTTGGTATCTTTGGGTTTATCAAACAATAGATTGCTATAGATGTACCCTTTTTTGTCCTTTGTATCTAATCTGTTCCACTGATCTACCGGTCTATTTCTTAGCCAGTACCAAATGGTTTTGGTGACTGCTGCTATATAATATAGCTTTAGATCAGGTACACCTAGACCATCTTCATTTGACTTTTTTTTTTTTTTCATTAATTCCCACGAAATTCTCAACCTTTTATTCTTCCATATGAACTTTGTTGTTATTTTTTCTAGGTCATTAAAATAGCTTCTTGGGAGTCTGATTGGTATAGCACTAAATAAATAGATTAGTTTGGGGAATATTGTCATCTTTATTATATTTGCTCAGTCTATCCATGAGGACTGGATATCTTTCCAATTATTTAAATCTGACTTTATTTTTGTGGCAAGTGCCTTGTAATTTTGTTCATATATTTCCTGACTTTTCTTTGGTAGATGGATTCCCAAATATTTTATGCTCTTGACATTTCTTTGGAATGGAATTTCTCTTTGTATCTCTTGCTGTTGCAATTTATTGGTGATGTGCAAAATTGCTGAGGATTTATGTGGATTTATTTTGTACCCAGCAACTTTGCTAAAGTTGTGAATTATTTCTAATAACTTTTTATTAGAATCTCTGGGGTTTTCTACAATTCTGTTTTTTAAGAAGTTCTTCCTTTGATGAAATTTTGTCTTTTTCCATCTGGCAAATTTTGCTTTTGCAGGGATTCTTTTCTTCAATGAATTTGTGTACCTTTTTTAACATTTGGCTGATTCTGCTTTTTAAGGTTTTATTGTTTTTTAAAAATATTTTTTGTGCCTCTCTTACCAAAGTGTTCATGATTTTTTCATAATTTTCCTGTATTTTTCTCATTTATTTTCCACAAATTTTCCTCTACCTTTATTATCTGTTTTCACAAATTCTTTTGTTTTTTGTCCAATTCACTTTTTTTTTTTTGGCTGCATGTAGCAATTTTGACTTTGTTGTCAAAATTTGTTTCTTGAATTTTGCTTTTTCCATTATTATTTTCTATGATCAGGTTCCTTAAAAAAATTGTTTTTCTCATTTTTTTTTTCAGCTCATTACTGTGATTTTACCCTTATTTTAAACTTGGACTCTGAGGCAGCTAGGTGGTACAGTAGATAGAGCACCACCCCTGAAGTCAGGAGGATCCGAGTTCAAATTTGACCTCAGACACTTAACACTTCCTAGCTGTGTGACCTTGGGCAAGTCACTTAATCCCTATTACCTCAGCAAAAACAAAACAAAACAAAACCAAAAAACTTGGACTCTTCCTGAGTTTAAGGGCCCTGTCCTCAGCTTTAGATTTTTTTGTGTTGTTTTCAGAACTAGTTCAGAGGGTCTGAAAGTTTCCAGTTCTTCCAAAGTTGTATGGTTTAAGGAAAAATGTAATTACTGCTCTTCTCTGGTCGAATAGCCTCCAAGAATATTCCTCTTTGACTAGGAAACCTGATCAGAGCCTCTACTCACCTGTAGACTGTTCTTTCCCCTTCTGGTCCTATAAATGTAATCCCTTCTCTCCATCTTCTATTCCCCATTCTCCTCCCCCCATCCCAACACCTTTACCCTTGGAGCTGCTTTCCTTCTTTCTGTTCCAGACCTAAAATAAGAGCTTCTGCTCTGCTATAGCAATAAGTATCAGTGCTCTAGTATTCCTTTTCACCCTGGGACTTTGACTCAGAACTGTGTATAGGCAATGCAACAGGGTCTTACATCCACCACAAGCAAAGCATCCACTCCAATCTTCTGATTATTTATAGCTCCTATAGTTGATATGGCTGTCCCCAAGGCAAGGCTTGTACTGCCTGCCCTGTTCTGGAGAGTGAGGGATGAGAGAACCACCACCCACATGAGACAGAGGTTTCCTGTAGATCTCCTAAATTGTATTAGGCTGGAAAAATTTCCATAATTTATTTTGAGACACTATTTAAAGTTGTTTGGAGAGGAATATGGGAGAATTCAAGTAAGTTCTTATTACTTCCCCATCTTGGTTCCATCTTTCTCAAGTGTTATCTTTCCATCCATTTACTTCCCACTGTATCCTGCATTCTATTTTCTTGCCTACTCCTTGCAATGCCTTTCTCTCTCCCTTCCTTATTTTCTCCACTGATCTTATACATTTATTGCCATGAGCCAACTGGTGAAGATTATAGACTACTATACTTTGAGTACAGAAGACCTTTAAATATTTAACTCTAATTTAAATATTAAATCTGACAGTTAACAGCTGTGTGGTTCTGGAAAATTAACTTCCTTGAGCCTCAGTTTCCTCCTCAGTAAAATGAGGGTGAGGGTTAGTGGTTTGGACTAAACAAATTTAAAGTCCCTTCCAGGTCTGAATCTATGATCTTATACTGACTTTTCTGAGTATTTCAGTCCACACTGACTGCTCTCTTTTCTGAACTCTTAGAAAAATTATAATTTATACCAGATGATTCCCCATGATCCCTAAAATCTTTCTGGCCTCTTCCTTTTTTATTTGAATATTTTGATAATATGAAATCAGTACCTCTATGCCCCAATCCCACTTCAATGGCTAATTTCTTTTTATTATGTATTTATTTAGAACATTTATTTGTTTTTGTTTGTTTGCTTGTTTGTTTGTTTTAAGCATTTTTAAATTCTGTCTCTCCTGTCCACCCCTTTCCCACTCATTGAGAAGGCAAGGCATACAACCTCAATTTTACATGTGAAATCATACAAAACATAGAACTTCTCTTCTACCAAATGACGCTTAGCTCTGCCTATCTGATTAGAGAACTAATGGTTCAGTTGCTCCTTTACAATATCATAGAATTTTAGAATAATAGAGTTAGAACAGACCTTACAGGTCATCAAGTACACCTCCCTCATTTAAAAGGTAAAAAATCAGGCTCAGAGTACATCATTTTGTCTAGGATGACACAGCACATCTCCAAGGAAAGTCCTGGGGGCAGATCCCTGACATTATTCCAGTCACCATGGTAACAAGATTTGATGTCATTCCTTTCTGATTATAATTTAATTTCTGGTTTCCTGGTCACTTGGAAAGCCACAGAGTCCAGTTCAGATAAAAATCTTTAATAGGTTGGGTCAGCCTGAGGCTGTGTGTGGATCAAAACCTAAACCTTCTTCCCCCTGCTTCCCTCAAAATACATGCAAGTTTTTCTTTTTTGTTTTTTTCTTTGTTTTTGATTTTAATCAAAAGGCATACCATGAAAAATCAGTTGAGGAGATTTCAGGTCACATCATCAATCCCTTCCACCTTCCATTTTCTGCAGTTTGAAAATACTCCTTTAACTCAAAGCTGACCCTGTGAAGACCTCTAGGAGATTATTGAACATGAGTGCATGATAGCATGGGTTTTAACTTCCCTTAAATAACAGCTGTTGGGCCCAGAACAGAAAAGAGTCTTGAAAAGTCTATGCATTTTCAGATACATGTGCTTGTGCGCGCACACACACACACACACACACACACACACACACACACACACAGAGTTATTGATTCCATCTACCAATATCTAATCAAAGTTTCCTAACTCTTGACAAAAGACAATCCCTACCTACAGCAAACCCAGATTCATAGGCCCCAAACATCAGGGGTACTAATAGCATCATAAGTCTAAGGGGTGCATCCCTTCCCTACAATAACTCTTCCTTGTTCCCCCTCCCCCAAAGAAGTCCTTTATAGGGAAAGTCTGTCACACAGCATACAGGAATAATTTTAAAAATCTTCAAAAGGCTGGCAGCATAAAAATTCCTGGCTCTGTCGTTTCTCTTTCTGCAAGCAGCAAAAGATCCATAATTCTCACACTTAATGTAATTCCAAGGCATCTAAAGTGATTTACAGTCGGTTTACTCAATACTTTCAGCTTTATTTAATGTAACAGTTATGGCACATAAAAAGTTTATTGAAAATCCTTTGGGAGCACGATTGAGTAAGAAAGAGTCTTTGCTAATACCATTACAGGAGCACAGGAGAAGAGATCTGGACCTGTTTTCTATGTGACCTGTGTGGGTTTGTGATCAAGGGTCAGGTTGGAAAGTCTTTCTCTTGGGCTGCCCGCCATCACAGACTTGCTCATTGGGAGCAGCAGTACAAACTGTCTCCTCTACAAATCTCTTCTGGGAGAGTACTTGGGCTGGAAGGCTTCTTGGAAGATACCCCATCTGTGAAATTACGTTAGAACTTTGATTATGATGTGGACTCCACATCCAGAAAAGAGAAAGAGAGGAAAATGGGAAAATAATCATTGCATTTTTAAAAAATGCTACCACAGTCTCCTTTCTTTGATTTGTAGCTGTCCCAAACTGGATGATTTCAAGTCTTTGGAAGCACAACCAGTTGTCTTGGAAGACATGAATGGGGAGTAGGCGGGGAAGAGGATTATGGGACAGATAATCTCCAGATCTTTTCAGAGCAATCAAATTGAATAAGCAGAGCCACATTAATCAAAAAGCATAGAGACCTGTACTGCTTCTCAGGGATTACTGTGTAAATTTTCATGCTGTCTGAGTCATGAAAAGAGAGACCAGTCTACTTCTGTACTTCTTTTCATCATCTTCTCGGAACACTTCCAAAGTCACTACTCTCTTCCCAGGTACCTATGAGGGAGGTTGACTATGAATGGCACATAACAACTCCTTCCTGGCTCCTTCTTCGCTTTTCAATTATTGAGGGAGCTAGACATTCTCTTATCAAATCTAAGATGTCCCCTTAGGGCTCAGCTTTTGGTTAATGTAAAAGATCTTCTGGCCTTATATGTGCCGTCATTCCTGCCTCTACTTTCTCTAAGTGACATTTTATATTTGAAATTTCAGTGCAAAAGCTTGGCAGTGATTGAGGTGAGCTTGGTATTATGGCCATCTCAGGGATAACTTTTCCATTTAACTACAGATTGAATGAACATTCCATGAGTCTAATAATCTGTTTGCCATGATGGGTGAAAATTATTGAAAAGCAAATTTGGATTGGTTATAAGGGGAAAACAACAACAACAACAACAACAACAACAACAACAACAACAACAACAACAACAACAACAACAACAACAAACCAAAAAAAAAACTTGTTAACAATTGGAACCATCCAGAGCCAGTTATTTTAGGGAGCAATTGTTTCTTTATTACTAAAATCTTCAAGTTGAAGCTAGACATTTTTCAGATATACTATAAAGGTCATTCATATTTAGGAATGGTTTGGAGGAGATGATTTTTGAAATTCTTGGCAACGCTGAGATTCTGACTTAAATTAATGCTTCATTATTGCTTGAAAAAAATGTTCCTGGGTTCCTGTAGAATAATGGGATATACAGGAGAAAAGGAATTTTGAGATCATCAAATACAACCATTGTATTTTACAAATGGGGAAACTAAGGCACAAAGGGATTTTTTTTTTTAGCACAGAGCATAAATAGTAAAAAATGGAATTTAAAACAACTACCTAGTTAAAAATCTAGTAGATGATGCCAGTGAAGCAGAATCTCTTTTAGATCCTAAAAAGTTAAAAGGCTTTGGAAAGTCCAGTGATCAAGCAAACACATTCATGGCCCGCTGAGTGCCATGATCTTTTCTGATACCTCTTTGGCATTAGAGGTGGGTAGTTTGTGCAGTTGATAGTACAGGGCTTAGAGTTAAAATTACTCAAGTTCGAATCTAACCTCAGATACTACCTCTATAACCCTGGCTGAGCCACTATCTTTCTCTGGGAATAATAATAGTACGTACTTTCCAGGATTGTTATAAGGACCAAATGACATAATATTTGTAAAGTGCTTAGCACAGTTGTCAGTACATAGTAGGTGATTAATAAATGCTTGTTTTCTTCTTCTTTCCTCTTTGTGGCTTTGAATGATCCTGAGTGGAACCCAAGCTTTGACCATTCCTATTATATAAAGCTAGAAAGATTTTAAGTACTGAAATGATATGCTTTTTGATTAAAAACAAGATTTACTAAGGATGGAAAGCTCTAGTTGCAGGGGTAAGCAGAAGTAAATGTTTAACCACTGGCTCTCTGAAAAAAAATATGCATGGCCCATTTTTTGGTTTAATCAGCATTATTAATATATTCTCTATTACTTTCTTAAATCTAGATAAAGAACTCCCAAAAAAACAAAACAAAACAAAAAACCCTAATGTATAACATTTGTCATTTTCTCAGGTATAAATGTTCACACTGAAAATTTGACAATTGGTTCTGATGAGCCAGTTTAAGCTGCTTCTACCACATCATTGTCTGGGTGGCTTTTCCCTTCTCTCCCTTGTCTCCCAAGCATTCAGTTACTTAGGTACAGATTATGAAAACTATCTTCTAGAGTACAGAGCGGTTGGGATCCACGTGATTTATTCAACAATGAAATCATAGAACTTTTGAAATATCCATAAAGTAGAAAGGCTGTCACTTGGCTTATTGTGCCCATGATCAAAACCGATCTCTTCTCTTCATTGCTTATGTCCTGTCTTCTTTGAAGCCATGAATCCTACATTGATGCTCCTTATAGAAATCCTCCAGTATGCCCTCCTCCCTTTTTGTATTTGTCACCTTCTCCAATGAGCCTTGGAGAAAGAAATAGAAAAGTACTTACTATATAGACAACATTATACTTGGCAATGGGGGAAACAAAAGCTCAGCTTGTTCTCTCTTAGAAAGTTTACCACCTAAGGGGAGAAGACATAAATAGATAGCTCTAGTATACACATTACAGGGTTAAAAACTCTTGGATATCTGAAGGAAATGATCAGGAAAGCCTCATTGGTTGTTCTCATTCAGTAGTGTAGTCAAACTCTTCATAACTCCATTTGGAGATTTCTTGGTAAAGATATTGGAGGGGTTTGTCATTTCCTTTTCCAGCTCATTTTATAGATGGCAAACTAAGATAAATAGGGTTTAGTGACTTACCTTGATTCATTCAGTTACTGTCTGAGACCAGATTTGATTCAAAAACATGAGTCTTCTTGACTCCAGCCCAATACTATATCTCCTATGTTACTTACCTGCCCATATAATGTATGTATATACATATATATAAATATATATCTCAATATATATATATACATCTATGTAAATATATCTCTCTATGTAAATATATATATACTTAAACATACATACATAATATCTCTTATCTATCCACTGGCTACTTAACCTATCCTAGGGGATACCTTACCTTTTACCAATTATTCTCTTTTCTTTACCATGCTGAATCATTAGTCTTAGCTAAAATAAGGAAATAGTTTGGGTTTTTTTCCCTCTAGGGTATTTGTTTAGTCACATCTGGATGAAGAGAAGAGCTGCTGTATCTGTGCTGACCTATTTACTTGTTTGGACTTGTAAAGAACATAGTACCCAGAGATTTGTGTTTCTTAACCCTACTTGAACTGTCACTATAATTGGGGGAAAATGGGTAAATCCTATCCTAGCATTGGCTAGATCACTTTAGTCTTTCTGGGCTTCAGTTTTTTCTTCTGTAAAATGAATGAGTGGGACTAGGTCATCCTGAAGATCCTATTTAGTTCTTAAGATCTGACCAACTGGAGGTCATTAATGTAGGGACATAGATTAAAGCTTTGACCTTCAAAAGCATAAATCTTTGGAGTATCTGCTGGGCAAAGCCTTTAGTAAATAAGATTTAGGCAAATTGTCTATAGTTATCCTTTTTGTCTTCATCCTTTACTTTTAGTATTACCTCCCCCTCCTTCACCTAGTATTTCTTTCCCATAGGACCTTGCCCTCAGCTGCTGTCAATTAATTCCATTAAGGTGTTATTTGGTAATTGAACACCATGTTACTCCTAGGGGGTATTTGCTATGTAATAGCAATCACTTTCATTCCTTTGGATTTTACAGGCTTTATGTAATCACAAATCACAGAATTTTAGAGTTGAAAGGAGCCTTTATGGCCATCAAATCCAACAAACCCCTCAGGGCAGCCTATTCCACTTTAAAAATTGTTAGGAAGTTTTGGTTCATCTCCTCCCTTTCCCCACATAATAATAAACTTAAATTTTCCTCTTTGAAATTTCTATCCACTATTCTTGGTTCTGCACTCTGGGGTCACCCAGAACAAGTCTGCTCCCTCTTCCACATTACGGCCCTTTAAATACTTAAATGCAGTTAAAATGTTCTTTTGATGTCTTGTCTCCTCCAGACTCAATATCCCTAGTTCCTTCATTCAATATTTATGGCATGGATGACAAAGTCCTTCATCATTTTGGTTACCTTGTTTTGAACACTCCATATTTTAATCTAATTTTTTCTTGAACTATGACATTTAGAACTATATACCTTATTTAAGATGTGATTTGACCAGGATAGACTCCAGAGGAACAACCACCTATTTGTTCTTGGAATCTATTGGGACTTACTTCATAATAATGACTCTTGTCTTTGAGTATGCTAACCTCCCCAGAGCATTTCCAGATAAACTTTACAAATCTCTCCCATTTTATATTTGTGAAATTGATTTTTTGGAAATCCAGAGCATAAAAAATGTTTTGTTAGATTTTCATCTTGTTAGATTCAAAGAGAGCTGACCGCAAAGAGACAAACCTGGGTTCAAATCTTATTTCAGATGTACATTGTCAGAGGGAAAGTCATTTAACATCTCAATGATTAGACAGCTATCTCTGTAATGCTAAAAATTATAAAGAAGGTACTATCTCTATCTCTGTTTCTCTTTGCCTCATTGTCTCTGTCTCTGTCTCTCTGTCTTTGTCTGTCTGTCTGTCTGTCTGTCTCTCTCTCCCTCTCTTTTTCTCTCTCTAAATCAGGTGTCTTGGTAACTTGGTAACTCCAATTCAAGGATTTTCTTTCCCAATGAAGTCATAGGTTTGTTCCAATTCCTGTCCACTAGATTCAACTTAGTGCTCCAACTACAGAAACCTTTTCTGTATTTTCCATTTTCTCCATGAAGACTTCCTTGATTTCCTTGTTTAGTAATGATCAACTCACATAGCTCTCTTTGTACGTAGTTTCCTTGTCTACAAGTAAAGATGATAATATTTGTCCTACTTGCTTTCCCATCAAAGGTTTCTTGGTCTTCAATTAACTCATCATCAAATGAGAAACATACAGTGTCCCAAAAGTCTTAGTGTAGTTTCAAGTACTTAGGAGTGTATGTTATTAAATCTGAAAACTACATTAAGACCTGCAAATTAGAAAGTATCTACAAATCATGACAGAACATCAGATTTAAAATATTTTAATTTAATTTAATTTATTTATTTAAGATATTATTATTGTTATTACTGGTTCTATTATTTCTAAGCTATGGAGAAAAACAATCCCCAAACAATCATTTTCATTTAAGTTTTACAAAATGCATTCTTTTGTGAGACAGATTGCATGCATACATATATATATATGTATGTATACAAAATATATATTTATACACACATAAACATGTATATATATATACATATATACAAATGCATATACACATACACATATACACATACAATATATAAACACACACATGTTTATTTAAATGCCTGTGCTCAATATGGCACAATGGAAAGTGCCCTAGTTCTGGAAGACCTGAGCTCTAAGTTTCTTCACTTGTAAAACGAAGATGTTGCACTACATAGTCTCTGAATTTCCCTTTGTCTCTCTATAGATCCTCACACAGCTCATGAAGTATTAAATTTAAACCCACATTTCCAGATCCCAAGTTCAGTATTCTCTCTGCAACTCCATGCTGCACTGTGCCCAATATATTTAATGTTCTTCCCATAAATCTCTCTCTGTATGAAAAACCCAATTAAAAGGAAACCAAACCAAGAGGAAAAATTTCTTTATGTAGGCATGCTCCCTGATCTAGCACTTATTATAGTTTATCCTTCTTAAAGGAACATAATTGTTGTTCATCCTTCTTAAAGTGTATCTATGACATCATGGTTAGGAAGAAGATGTGACTATTGCTGATCAGTCCAATGTGAGCTCAGAAGACTTTACTATAGAGAACAAATAATATATTCGAACATTTGGGATGGAGATGTCTCTTGTGCTACTGTAATTCTAATTTGATTACAGAATTGATCACATTGATCATAGCACCTTCTTTGATTCCAGCATTATGTTAGATGGTTCTATGCCAGTGCCTCCCACATCCCATAATCAAAACCAAAGTCCTTCAGAAAGACCTGAGTCCTTCTGGCCTTTGTATAAGCGTCTATCTTTTGGGAGTTTTCCATAAATTAGTTTTTTAGATAAATATACATTTAGCATTCAAGCTATGTGGTCAGCCTCTCTAAGTTGCACTCTCTTCAGTAGTGTTTTGGTGCTTGACATTTCAGTTTGAAAAAGCACCTCAGTGTTCAATATTTATCTTGTCAGGCAATTTTCAGAATCTTTCTAAAACAATTCATATGGCTTTATGAACAATTTATTCCTGACTTAGAAGGAAACCTGAGTCAGCATTCAGTTAGCAACAGTGGAACAGAAAAGGAGTGGGCAGCTTAAGAGACTCGGTATACAACATCACATTTAGTTAAAATACTCACATTGAGGCTGCTTTGCTGGGAAAATTCAGAAGCTGCTCAACAAAAAACGAGAACTCCATAGCTTTTAATGACAGGACAATGTATCCATCTCTATGATGGCAGTGTTTAATTGCAAAAAAAATGAAGTGAAAGTGAAGCTTATAGAGATGCAGGATAAAGTACAAGAGATTCAATTTTATACTGATTGCAGCAATCCAAAGAACTTCTATGATCCTTTGAAGACTATTTATGGACTCAAAGATTTCTGGCATAGCTCAACTACTAATTGCTGGCGGAACCACACTGGTCAGTGATAAGGACCTGATCCTAGAGAGATGGCTGAATATTGCCATAGTGTCAGTAGACTATCATCAATCAGTGCTGAAGCCATTGACAGCATACCTCGGATTGAATTCAATATCTCTGTAACTAAACTTCCAGTTGAAGAAGAAGTCTAGAATGCCATTAAATTTCTCTCCTGTAGGAATGCACCTTGTGCTGATTCCATCCCAGGTGAGATTTACAAGGTCCACTGCCCATATAGAAACCTCTGAGTTATATGATAATAGGAGGTTATCCCCTAGCATATTGTAGGCACTTAATAAAGATTAATCAATTGACTGACTGTATACCTCTAAGCTAAACTTGAACATTTTAGACTCAAGGCATATTCATTTTTCCACTTGAGAAGCTCCAGATGCCTCCCTTTTGCCTCCACAATAGAATACAAGCTACTGCTTGTCACTTCTTCAAAATCTGGTTCTAGACTATTTCTAATCTTATTGCATGCAGTGCTATAACATTCAAATCAAAACAGATGGGAGGAAAGGGATTGTTTTATATTGACTTGGAAAATCATAAATTAACATTATCTATTCTGTGTTATATTTTGTTTTATTAGTTTTTTCTCTATTATATTTTAATTATTTAGACCAAGCTTTGGAGTTTTGCAGACAGCATTGCATTCAGCACTTCTGAATTCTCCTCTTTCACAATTCCACTTTCTGGCTTGGTTTACTGTTTTTTTTTTCTTTTCTCTACTATATTCTACTTTCCATCTCTGTGCCATTGTGAAGCCTGTCCCCCATTTCTAGAATGCACGCCTACCCCATCTCTGCTTCTTAGAATCCTCCCTTCAATGATCACCTCAGGTTATTTCCTATACTCCTCTACTGCTTCTATCCTCCTCCCTCCTATTGCTAGTACCTTCTCTCCTAAAATGTGTTTCATTTACTTTTTTCTAACTCCTTTGTTGTTTTCTACCTATTAGAATGTAAGGGGAAAAGACCTGTTCCAGAGTAGTAAAAACTTTTTGAATAAATGTAGGCTTGTGTTTATTTTCAAGATTGTTAAGTCTTGAGAAACTGGGAAATAACTTAACAAGCACATTGGACCTTGGGTTAGGAGAAGGCAATTTGAATTTTATCTTCTTTTCTATATAACCCTTGTGAAGTAGGTCACTTTGCTACTAGAAATCTCAGTATGTTCTTTTGTAACGTGAATATTTGTTTTATCTCATAGGGCTATTGAGAGGAAAGCATTTTGCTTCTCTTAAAGTAATGTGAGCATTTATTGTTGTTGTTGTTATTATTATTCCATGTGAATAGATAGATGAGAATACCATCATTTTTCTTTAGTTCCTTTAGAAGGCAAAAAAAAGCCTTCTATTGTTCAAGACACTGATTTCTACAAACACATGCAGCAAATCCAGGGCTTTGGAGCCTATGCCAAAGTCTGGGGCCTCCACAGGGAGATGACTGTACAGCCTATGGATTAATGTACTATTATTACATTACTCTTTAAGCTTCAAAGGTCTGCCAGGAGGACTAAGCTCACTATCTATTGCATGACATTTTAAGAACAAATAATACATTAATATATTTAATTTGAGAATAAACACATACATTACAGGCGGGGGATTTTCTCTATGCTGATAAGGCACTGTATGACCTTTCCAGAGCAATCCCAGTGCGCAGAGCCATAAAGGGACGTGTTCCAAAAAACCTTTTGTATCGGCTGTAAAATGTGGGTTTTAATGCAGGTTTGGCCGGCTTGGAGCTGCAGCTGCCACACTCTTTGGAGATGGGAGCTTTCGCCATAATTACCCCTTCGACACTAATCTACAGCAACACTAAATCTTGTTGCCTCAAATTAGTTAATCAATTAAGTGTCAAACCACAAAATGTTAGTGATTTTGGCCTGTATTTATTATCTTGGCAGGCGCTTCCTTCCCTAGCTTCCTTTCTCTTCCCCTTTCAGGGGAATTGGCTCTTGAAAATGACTGACCCTTTTTAAAAAATTTATTTTGATTCTACCTTCATTAAAAAAAAAAGGGTTAAAGAGGCATCCATTGTTCAGACAGTCCTCCAAGTAATTGTTCCTACAGAAAAAACACAACCACCTATATTTCAATGGTGTATTTCATTGAATAAATTTGAACAGTTTTCAGATAATGAGCCAGGATTTCCCATTGTATGCTATTTCCTGGATATAAGGTAGGCTGTTTAGGATATTCTCATATTTTGATGGATCCATAATATATTTATTGTACAAACTCCTTTTATTAATCCACCTCACTACTCCTCCATAACCTTCTCTTCCTCAGAGCTAAAGTAAGGGATAGGTAATCAGGACTTTGAATCTGGGTGCTGATGTACAGAGGATACAAATAAACCTGAAGTTCTTTAGGTAGAAATATGAATTGAGTACTAAGTAAGCAAGAAAAAAATTAGCTAAAACAGAAAGCTGCCAGATAGTAGACTTCCTTCCCTAGGTGATTACATTTTGTCCTCCTTTCCACATTCTGTTCCTTTCTCCAACAAAATTCTCCCCAGTAGTTATCTTCTTTAGGGATCTTTAATGTCTACCAAATATTGGATAATATTGCAAGTTCGTTATCCACAAAAGGCCTGCTTGTTACAGGTAACTTTTATGGTATTTTCCTGGATAGGACGCCAGAATGACTGGTAATAAAAGTTCTTGAAATTTAGGAACTTCATGAAATTAACATAACAAAACATCCATTCAAGAAAGTCACTGAGTAGAGCTACTCCTACTCCAATATTTCTGTCACAATATTTAAGAGCATACTGGCACTAAATAAGTAAAAATAATGATATTAGCTAGTTTGTATGTAGAGTCTACTATATGTTATATGCTTTATAGGGATTATCTCATTTTATTTTGTTGGTCTTTTACTTTACCATTGAAGTTTTTGAGTAGGAATATCTTCAATATGGAAAGAGAAATGAGCTGTATGGCATGTCTTTCTTACATCTGCTCTTAGACCTGTTTATTCTGGAAGGAGCTAGTGTGAGGATGATAGGAAGATGTCTTCTCCAATCTTCTTCTGTTCTTCATCTTCTGGATGAGAAAACTGATGATAGCAGGGAAATGACAGTTTAGATCATAAAGGAAGTTCCTAATGATTTGATTGTAGGCTCTTGGAAAGAGTTGACTAGTACCACTGATAATGCAGTCTTTTGAGATACAAAGTTTTCTGGTATTGATGTCAGCATTGAAATCTTCCTCCAAGTACTTATCTTGGTATAGATATGACCCTTGGACTTCAATCAATGGCTGCCAATAAGTTCTGGAAGGTCCAACAAAGCCAAAGAGTTGCTTACTTGTCTAGATCTATCCTGGAAGTAATCATTACAAATGAATGATGCTATGAATGAGAATGGTGACAAGCTTCTACAGGATGAAGTCCTACTGTTAGTTGGATGTGATTAAAGTGAAAATAACTCTGGCTCTAGAGTCTAGAGGACTTGGGTTCAAACCCAACTTATAAGAGTACTACCAGTGTGATCCCAGACAAGTCATTTGCCTTCAATTTCCTCTCCTATAAAATAAAGCTCTTGGAGAATATATAAGATGAGTTGTAGAGAGCCATGGCAGGAATGTCTAATAACATTTCCTTTTAGAACTTATTGTGGTACTTTGAACAGGATGGTAACATTCACTTTTTTTCAAAAATAAATAAATAAACTGAAATGGATCTGAGGTTCTGTGCTGAATCTGGAGTCAAGAAACATACTCAAATCCTGCTTCAGATTGCCCTGTGACCTTGAGTAATTCACTAAGCTTTAGTTTATCTATAAAATTGAGTAATCAAAATCAAAATTAAAAAAAAATTAAAAAGAAAAACCTTAACAGGATTGTTGTGAATATTCAATAAGGTAATGAATGTAAAATATCTTGTTAAAAAAACATGAAATCTGATATAAGTATTAACTTTGATTATTATACTTCCTTTCAGCCTGCTCCCAGCTGAGTCTTACATTCTCATCTTTTCATCCTGTCCTAATGGGCGATAGCTTGCTCTACCTCTCCCTGCATTAAGACCTTCTCCATTCATTTGATGTTATTCCATATTAAATAGCCTTGGTTTCTCTTCCTCAGCCGGGCTTCTTCCCTGCCAGCCGCGGGGTAAGGGTGAGTAGCTCCTCCTGCCTGCCATGCTGGTAAGGCTGGGCTTTGTTCCCTGCTTTGTGATATACACCCGTGGACCCAGGTGAGGGAGAGGAAGAGTATCAATTGTGCTGGGTTATCGTGTGAAATGACCGATGCATGGATGGTTATGGCTGCCACGGGAGCAAATGAAAGCCCTTCACTTCCTTGACACTGTCGTCCCGCCTCGGCTGATGATCAGTTAAAAATGTAAATAAAAAGACTGTACTTTGGAGAGAGTCAGCCCTGGAAGGGGAGGGAGGGGGAATTGCAAAAGCGAAGTTTATTGATCCCGTGGTCAAGATTGATGGTACAATAAGAGCAGGAGCCGAAGAGTGATTTTGCTTTTGAAAACGTTGATGAATAAGCACTCAGGGGCAACAAATAGCCAGGCTCATCGAGTGATGGACGGTGGTGGGGGAACAAGATGCATTTTTATAAATGGGTGAAAGGAGAGAAGGACTTATTAAAAAAATGAATGACCACATGTGGCAGGGATATGCCAGTAGGGAGAAGAAAGCCATTGATTTATGTGTACTACTGGCATTTGAAAATTCAATAATAACATTGACAAATGAGAGGCAAACCTGGCCACAGGACAGCGCTGAGCTTGGAATGGAGAAAGAAAATGCCAAGGTCAGAGTGAAGGAACAGAAAAACATGCTTATGTTGGAAAGCCTTTGAGTTAACTCATCTATATAAAGACATTAAGAAAAATCACTCTAGTATCCGAGTGCAGCTTCCCGAGTCAGTGGCATAGGCATGGGGAGGAAGGGGCTTCTAAGGGACAGAGAAATCCCAGATGCCAGTGTGCCCACTGGGCAGAGGTTACCAAATGTCAGTAGGGCCAATAGTCCACCTTTCTCTTTGCTTGCTCTCTAATTAGAGGTCACAGAATTCAGAGCTGGTAGGAACCTTAAAGATGTTTTCCTCTATTGTCCTCATATTATAGTTGGGGAAATTGAGTCTGCAAAGAGGTGAAGTTACTTGTCCCAGATCATATAACTAGTAAATGGCAGTAAAAATATTAGTACCTAAGGCCTCTGATTCTTCTTCCACCACATTGTCTCTTAAATGTGGTGATTAAGATTAAGGGGAAAAGTGATCTTCCTACCCTTTCCCAGCTCCCCCCATCAACATAAAGTGTTTAAAAGGAGAAAACTATCCTTATGATTGCTAAGTGCTTAGCTATTTAAGGACAGGGCCTGTATAGTTTGACTCTGCATCTACTAAACTCAGCACACTGTCTTGTCCAGAGACTTAATAAATATTGAATTGAATTGTCGGGAGACTTAAATATGTTCCTTGTTCATCCTGCTGCCCAAACACCCTTTGCTTTGCATTCTCTTTCTATCCATTTACCCAGAAGTTCAAGATGGCATCATTTTCTTTCTTTTTCTCTTTACCCCTTTCTCTACTCTCCATGTTAATCTAGTTGGACAATTTAGTTAATCTAAATTAATCAATGTTAATCTAGTTGCACACTCTTTCCTTTACTTGAGATAATTAGGCTTCACATTTCCACATCCATTGCAATTAGCTAAGAGCTAATCTCATCAACCCTGAGTGATGGAACCTGTATATGATATTATCCCCATTGTATAGATGAAGACATAGAGGCTCAGTGACTTGTCCATTTATTATTAGAGAACCTAGTAAATATCAGGTAAAATGGGACCTGGATCTCCTTACTCAGAATCAGCCTCTTTTTGACAGCACAGTGCTATTTACCTTTATACTCAGTGGTCCATGAGTGCTCCTCTCTATTGCTCATGGAATAAAAAGAACTGGATCTGGAGTCAGGAGGCTGAAATTTGGATCACATCTCTGTGACTTCCTGGCTGTCCTTACACCACTCTGGACTTCTGGTTTGGATTGAATGATTTCTAATGCTGCTTCCAGCTCTAAGTTCTTTGAACCTATAAAAAGTGCCTTTGGCAACACTGCCTCCCTGACATTAGTCACCCCTTTGTGAATCTTAGAGAAAAGACAGACTTATCTTGAAATCTCTTGAATGTCATTTTCTACCTCCTTCACATGCAATCTCCCCACAGGCAGAGCTGAGCTACTTAGGGCAGCTCCGAGCTTACTTTGGCCCAGAGCCACTCGTGTGTCCATTTGATACTTTCCTTTTCCTCTTGACAGATGCACTTTAGTGACCTCCATGTTCTCAGTCTATTCTCATCCAACTAAATAGGTCTAGGGGAGAGAACATGACATTTCTTATTGAAGATAGGACATTTTTGCTCTAAAGCCCTTGTGATGAAATACAAAGATCATGAGATTTTGGTCAAAGGACCAATGGGCTGATACTTTTATTATTATTATTTTAATCCAATGACTATAGTCAAGTCATTTCCTTTCTCTGGGACAAAATGCCTTCATCTGCAAAATAACAGGCTTGCCCCATTTGATATGTAAGTCTCTTCTAATTTTAAGACCTCAATTCTTGTGATTTTATGAATCTAAGAGACCCAAAAAATTGCACACTCTCTCACCTACATTTCAAGAGCCTATCAGAATTAGCAGATTCCTTAAAAGAGTTGGATCTGTCCTTAAGGGAGACAATTGTGATATGGAATTAGTCCTGAATCTACAATTAGAGATTTTGATTTCATTGACTTTGCTATCCACTGCTTTAGGATCTTAGGCACTCAGTCTCATTTTATTTGAGCTTTAGTTTCTTCCTTCGTAAAGTGATTTGGCAGGGGGAAGGGGAAAGTTGGCTAGATTATGTCAAAAGATTCTTTGGAATTCTAAATCTTAAGCTCTTTGACCACTGTAGTTCCTCTCAGTAGCCTATAGCCTGAGTTTGTCTATCAGTTTCTTACCTCCCTGACAATGAGCAGGTTTATGATATGATTCTGTGCTTTTAACATTTTATCTACTTAATAAGTTCCTTTTTGCTTTTATCCCTTGGCTCTTTCTTAAATGGCAAAGGAGTATGATAGGCAGGAAACTCTTCTGGGAGAGAGCTGTTACTTGACAAGGAAGTAGTATACAGTCTTTGTTCCTTCCTCACTATCCCTGTAACTCTCTAGGGCTCAAGGTGTCTTTTCTAAATGCTAGGTGAGAAGTTCGTGGAGCAAAAGCACAAATTTGTGGCACTGTGCATCTGGCAAAGTCTGGAGTTGGGCTTCTCCCTTGGGATTGCACAGGTATCAACAATAGGTAGAAGAAGAACAATAGGTAAGTATCTTTGTGTGTGATATTTACCTACATCTGCACAGGCTTACTTAGGTCTTTGTATTCTATTCCAAGTGCTGTTTCAAGTGAGAAATTTTGAGGAATTGCTATTGTCTCAAAAACTTCTAGATTTTCCCCCTTTTTAAAAAAAATCATTAGTCACTGTCACTCACCCAGTTCTTCTCCTCCAAGAGTAGCATATATCACAAAGGTGAGTCAGTTTATTGTTAAATATATAGGAAGTCTAGGATATACATGGCTAGAGGCAGAAGATGCAAGGAGAAAGGAAATGAAATAGGAGGGAACATTAAGATAGATTAGTAGCTATTTTCTTGATGAAAAATGTTGGGTTTTATTAATGTTGTTGATGCAAAGAGGTTAATCCCCCTCATTCATAAATATAGGAGTCATTAAAGGGGAAATGTATATAGTTTCCCTCCATATATTATCTCACAACATCATAATAAGTCACAATTAGAAGGAACCCTAAAGGTTATGGAGTTCAACCTGCACTTGAAGAGGAATCCCTTCAACAGTCCCATTAGTTGTCACTCTAATGATGGAGAACCCACTCCCTACCAAGACAATCCATTTATTTTCAAATAACTCTCAATTTTTTCTTATAAATTGAATCAAAATCCACCTCCCAGAAACTTGTTCATTTTTCTTAGTGTTCCCCCCTGGGATCAAAGAGAACAAGTCTATTCTTTCTTCCCCATGGAAGCCCTTTAAATAATTGACCGCTATCATACCTCTCTTAGACATTCTCTTCCTAAGGTTAAATGTTCCCACTTTTGACAACCAATTCTGACAGTTCCCTCCAGTGTCCTCACCAGACTGAGGGTCTGATCATCTTCCAGTTTGCTAATGTCCATCCTAAAATGTGACACTCCTCAGAAATGAACCCAATACTCCAGGTGTTATTTGAACATGGGAAGATTTTTCAGTTTCAATTTCAAGGTAGAAGAAATCTTGGTTGGTATGGAATAGGGAAATACTTAATTTAGTTCAGTTTTGCTTCCTTCAAATTGGGTTTGGCCATTTGTTTTTGTGTCACTATATTCAACAGAACCACCTTTGTGTGGGAAGAGAGGAAAAAATAGCTTAAAAAAAGGTCTAAGAGAGAAAAAAACAAGTTCTGTGTGGTCTGAATATGAAAGAAATTGCCTTGGTCCTTCTTGGATGTCAGCAGCATTAATTTGAAGACAGATTTATTTTAAGTATTGAATTTTGCTGGAAGAAAAAGAAAGACCATAGAATCTCCATCTTTTGAAGGAAACTTCAAGATCATCCTGAAAGAGACCTTTGTCTTGGAGTGAGAAGATCTGGGTTCAAGTCTTGTTTCTTGAAACTTAGAAGCCATATAAAGAGTTGTATTACCTCAATATCAGCTTTTTCATCAACAAAAGGAAAGTAATGTTTCTTGTATGCTATCCTTCAAAAATTGTTATCCTGCAATGTTGTAAACCTTAATTCATGTTGTGGACATGTGATGATAATGAGGATGAAAAAGATAGTTTTGGTTATTATTACTATTAGTAGCAGTAATAGCAAATATACTATAATAATAGCAGGACATCTCTTAGTAGTTTTTTTTTTAATACGGAAATGGGAATCCAGAGAGAAATGGCTAACTTAAGGTTACCCAGGAAACTAGGTTGTTGGTCTCCCAAGAGTGTTTTCTTTTCTTCACAATGTCACTTTGATTAAGAGTTTCTCCAAAGTCCTAATGATTATCTTCAGTTAGTCCTATTTCTTCCCCACTGAGTTCAAAATGTCACTATTAGCCTCAGTACTGTAAAAATCAAAACATTTGGTCTTGAGTATATTATAGAGATAAAATAAGACGTAAAAAATAGGAGATTTAGTTCGGTTTCTGACATGTCAGGCGATCTTAATTAAGAACCACTTGTACTGCAGCTTATTCTGTTATGAAATTGGCTAGGTGGGACCATTTGCTTTTATGCTCCATCCCCATTTTCAACATAGTCTGGAAAACTTTCAAATGAGAGTAGACAAGATGATTTATTAATTTTCTTTTGTCCTTAGAATTGCATGATTTTGTACCAAGATACATTATGAGGGAGGTGTGACTAGACAATAATTTACATGACAAGGATTTTAAGGGATCACAAACTAATATGGGTCAGTATTATGATATGGAAGACAAAAAATTCTCAATTTTGCTCAAGTTTAATAATAGAAACAAAATGGCCAAAAATGATGGAAGTAACAATGTGATTATACTCAACTCTGCTTAGACTATATCTAGGATATTGAGCTTGTATATTGTTCAGTTGTTTCATTTGAGTCTGACCCTATTTGGCGTTTCTTTGACAGAGACACAGGGGTGTTTTGCCATTTCCTTCTTCAGATCATTTTACATATAAGGAAACTGAGGTAAACAGGGTTAAGTGACTTTCTCAGAGTTACCTAGTTAGTAATATATATCATATTTTAAGAAGGATATTAATAAGATGGAGTGTATCTAGGAAAAGGTCACCAGAATGGTGAAGTTGCTTGAAATAAAGTTATACAAGGGTCTGATTTGGTAACTAGAAGCATCAGGAGGTAGAAGAATTATAGTTCTTAAGTTTGACCCTGAAGGACTAAACCAAGAGTAATAAGTGAAAGTTGCAGGGAAATTCACCTGAGAACAAAGAAAAATGTCATAACATTTCTTGACCTTTCCAGATTCTATTCCTGTGATTCTCTAAACTTTGTCTACCATTACACAGGAGCTTCCTCACCTTTGCTCTACCCCTGGTCTTCTGAAACTAGAAGTATTCACTATCTCTGTGGCACCTGACTTTGATTGCCTGACTCCTCTCAGAACCTCCCTTTTAAGGTAAGCATCCAGAATAGCCATATTTTTATTCCTCTCTGATGTCCACTTTTCTGAACTTTCTGTGCCATAATCCTACCTTCAGCTTCCTTTTTTGTTAAACTGTCTTCTCTCCATTCCCCTCCTCCCTTATTAAGATATAAGTTCATTGAGGGCAAAAACTATCTGTCGTTCTGCTTGCATTTGTATTTATAATGCTTAGTACAGTTCCTGGCACATAGTAAGTGTTTAATAAATGTATATTGACATAACTTGAACTATTAGAGATATCCAAAAGGAAAAAGGGTTGTTTCCAAAGGTGCTGATGTCTCCATGATTGACTGTTGGAATTCTACCAGTTGGGGATTTTGTAGAAAAGATTCTACTTCTTCAAAAATAGATTGGACTATCATCTATTTAATTTTTAAACTTAATTACTCAATCAGCAAGTATGTTTCAAGAGCCTACTATGTGCCAGGAACTGATGGATTACAAGCACAACTGATGAAAAAAATCTTAGTTACTATAAAGTAGGGAGGGCATCAGCAGTTGGTAGGAATCAAGAAAAACTGCATGGAAAATAAGCTGTGTCCAGAAGGAAGAACAGGAATATATATATGTACATATGGCAGAGATGAAGAAGGGGTACTTTCTGGACATAGGGATGACCAATGCCAAGATATAGAGATGAGAGAAATGGGATATTGTGTGTGAGAAATGATAAAATTCTAAGATTATGATTTTTTCTTTTTTCCTAGCAGTTATCATTGTGCTCTACACAAAGTAGCCACATAAAACATGATTATTGAATGAACCATTTAATCATTAATTGAATGATTTTACATATTAAAATATCTATTTTATATTGTGATAAAATAATGCTTAGTAAAGAGATTTGGGGGAAGGATAAAAGTTATATAAATGCAGAATAACATTCCATCAACATTATTTCATTATCTAGTAGGACCACATTTGTACGTTGTGTTGGTTTTGTTCTATATGGGGATTCATGCAGTTTAGCCTCAAACTCCAAGTTTGGGATCACTTTTCATCTGTTAAGCTTAAGAAAAGACTATAAAAAGAAGGAAGAAGTCAACAAGAATCTCCCCTTTGGGTTTTATGTTTAGGTCTAGTTTATTGTCTCTCACTGACATCATTCTGTCCATTGGGTATATGTAGTACATTCTGGCCCTGAGGCACCTTGCCAAGGTACTTTGGGATGGTGGTCATGGAGACAGGTGTTCATTGACTTCTAGTAGTCTCCCTAACTTAGAAAAGACTTAAAAATGATTAATTAGTCACTAACAATTCAGCTGGGAGAGCAGAGTGATCCAGAGATCCAGAAGAAAAGCCAGAGCAATAACTGGGTCTACTTGGAGGAAAAGATCAGGACTAGAGCTGAGTGAAATAGCCTAAAACAACCTGTTTGGGAGACAAGTCAGATGGGCAGTAATAATGAAGTTTCCTTGAAAATTCAAGTACCATCGCGCTGACTCTGCAGCATCCTGGCTGCCACCCTGCATCACCAGCTGCTTTCCTCCGAATCTAATCTGCAACTTCTCTTGCCATGCGGTTTTCATGGAGGCCAGTGGTCCAGGTGGGGGTTGGGAGGTGGACTTTGTATGAAAAATAAAATATCTCTTCCTTGGAGGCAGCTGGGTGTATTTTAATGGGCAAGGTCAGAGATGAAATGACCAGGAAGAGAAATCGCTGCCATTACAGATCAGTCGCGATCTTGTATCAATTATTCCTCGCACCGTTCCCTTTGCCACGGGCTGAAGCAAACACGGCCCTAATCAGTTTTACATCTCCGTTTAATTTTATTGGAAAGAGGAGCTGGCAATGCATCATGGGGGCCGAGTGTGACACAAAAGGTGACCCCCCTGCCAACTTAATGGCACAATACATAACCCTTAATGAAGTCGCTATCTTGTCCCTTTTTTGCTGTCTCAGCCCCGTGATTTACGACGGCATCATTTTGCTTTGCCCTCTTTTCATTTCAGCTTTGACAAAGTGGATGAAACAATTATCTTCGTTATCGGCCAGAGGAATAGAAATGTGATAGTTGGGAGATTTCTGCAGGTAGAAGGTCTTGTCTGTGGATCAAAACCAATGGTGAAATGTGCTTAGGAACTGTGTTGTGGTGGTGGGTTCCTCCCTCCCTTCCCTCTCTTCTTCCCTCTCTCTTTGACTATGGGCTCCTGAAGATGGATTGTGTATCCCAAGGAGCACTGCAAGTTCTATATCATTGTGGCAAGAAGTAATTTCAGGAGAAAGAGATCTCTGTAGTTGTAGATAGAAGAAAACTGGGGATTCTGAAATTCATCCCCTCCAGGCTCCCTGTATTTATATATGCATGCACAGCCAGGCAGAGGCATATATCCCTATGCATTTATGTAATTTATTTCGGTTGTCATGTCATAGGATCATGAGCTAGGGACTTTAGAGATCATCTGGGCTAACCTCTCCATTTTACAAATGAGGAAACTGAGGTGACTTACCCAAGGTCATGTAAGTAGTAAGAGAACAAAATACAATAACAAAACAATTCCTATCCTCAAGCAGACAATGTCTACTGGGTAAAGAACACTATGCTCAGTGTTAGGAAAGAAAGACATTTTAGAGAAAAATGTCATCCTTGTCCAGGAGAAATATGGGTATAAAGTACTGCAAAAATCTTAGTGGAGTTTTAAGCTTTGATAGCACAAAATGGCAGGAAGATTTTTTGAGCTACTCTGTATAGTCTAGTAGGGAGGTCACTGTAGTATGCAACAGTACAATGATGTTAGGAAGAATGAAGGAGAAGAGATCTGAGAAAATTTCATGAAGTAGTAGTTAAAGTGGATTTGACAATGTTGACCACCATCTCCTTCTTACTGTTATTTTCTCTTTGGTTTTCGTGACACTATTTCCTTTTGGTATTTCTTCTATCATTCAATTATTTCTAAATATCCTTTGCTGATTTATCTTATTATGTCCCTTAATGTGTGTCCCCTGAGACTCTGTCCCAGGCTTTTTCTTATCTCTCAACAATCTCACTTAGTGACTTCTCTCTCATGGGGTCAATTATTACCTCTATTCAAATGACACTCACATTCATATATCATAGAACTTCTCCCCAGTTCTAATCCCATATGAAAAAAATACCTGTTGGACAGTTCAACCTGGATATTCTATAGCCATCTCAAACCCAATATGTCTGAAACTGGCAAAATTTTATCTGCCTTCTAAATTTCTTGATAATTATCTAGAGCACCACCATCCTTCTAATCACTCAGATTCAGGATTTTGTTGTCATTTTTGAATCCTTACTTTCAATAATCAGATGCTAAATCTTTATGACATCTCCTTTCCACCCCCAGAGCCACTAACCTTGTTTGGGTACTATCATCTATTGTCTCAACCATTTTAATACTCTTTGACCTGGCCACTCAGACTCAATCCTCTCTGTCCACTGTGATCCATCCTTCACACAGTGGCTAAAGTGATTCCCTTAAAGCACAGATCTGACTGTTTCACTTTCTCACACACTAAATTCCAAAGACTTCCTATTAACTCTAAGATAAAGCATAAGGTCTTCTGGCATTTAAAGATCTTCATAAACTTTCCTATAATCTATTTCCCTTATGAATTTCTCCATTTCATATACTTTATGGTTTAGCCATGCTGAAATACTTGCTAGTCCTTGTATATAAAACTTTCTCTTGTCTCTGTGACTATACATGCTGGCTGGTATGCCTGGTATATTTACTCCTTTTTATATATTTCTGTTAGAATTCCTGACTTCCTTCATGACTTAGCTAAGGGGCCAACTCAAAATGGTGGAATACAGACCTGGGACCCAACTGAACTCTTCCAATATTCCCTTACAAGCTAGTTTAAAATAATGACACAAATAAAATTTGGAATCATCAGAACTGACAAAATGTGAGAGGGAGTCATTTTTCAAGCAGAAGACAACTTAAGAGGGTTATAGAGGTCTGTAATATTATGGTGGCTGTAGGTCAGGAACACATCAGGAAAGTGATGGACCTTCAAGGCAGCTGCTGCAATAGTGGCAGCAGCAGCAGTGGGAGCTCTCAGCCCAGAGATGTTATAAGGACTTAAAGCAATGCTTTATCTTAAAAAATAAATTTTATTTATTAGTTTTCAACAATTTTATAAGATTTTGATTCTCATTGTTTCTTTCTCTTTTTGTCTACTATCCCCTCCAGCTAGTAAGAATTCTTGGAAGAGTTATAAAAAGGATGAGAAATGCAAAGGAAAAATTGGGAAAAGAAATGACAGTAATGAAATCTTATAAAGAGAATTAACAACCTGATAAGAGACACCAGAAATACTAAAGAAAATATCACTTTAAAAGACAGAATTGGCCTAATGGGAAAAAAAGTACAAAAACAACTGAAGAAAAGAACTCTTTAAAGACAGAATTGGCCAACTGGAAGAAGAGATATGAAAGCAATCAGAAGAAAATAATTCCTTAAAAATTAGAATTAAGCAAGTAGAAGCTAATGATTTCATGAGACTTCAAGAAACAATAAAACAAGTTAAAAGACTGAAAAGAAGAGGAAAATGTGAAATATTTTATTGGGAAAACAATTGACCTAGAAAATAAATCTAGAAGAGATAATTTAAGAATTATTGAACTGTGTTAAAGTCATGATTTTAAAAAGGGTCTTTCAATAAATAATCAAAGAAAACTGCTCTTATGTCTTAGATGCAGAGGACAAAATAGAAATTGAAAGAATCTACCAATTATCTCCTGAAAGAGTGTTCTGCATGAAAACTTGTGGGAATTATTGCCATTTCCAGAGCTCCCAGGTCAAGAAGAAAATATTGCAAACTGTCAAAAAATTCAAATATCATGGAACTATAATATTTTGCAGCTTCCACTTTAAAGGAGTAGGGCTTAGATATTATGGAGGGCAAAAAAGCTAGGATTATTACCAAGAATAACTTATCTAGCAAAACTGAATTTAGTCCTTCAGGAGAAAATATATATTAATGGGATAGAGAACTTTTAAGTATTCCTGATGAAAAGACCAGAAGTGAAAAGAAAATTTGACATTCAAGAGAAACATAAAAAGGTAATCATGAAAAACTAATCATGAGGAACTCATTGCAGACAAACTGTATACATTCCTATATAGAATGGTGATATAATTTTTGAAGACTTTTACTATTATGAGGATAGTTAGAAGTCTGCATATACAAAGTACATGGATATGAGTCAATTATGTTGAGAGGATCTCTGAAAAAAAAGATATAGGGATGAAAAAGAGGGATACTCTGGGAGAAGGAAGAAGGGAAGAATCAGGAAATTTTTCTCATATAAAGAAGGTACATATTAGGGAGAATTTTTATAGTGAAAGGGAAATGGATGTGGTGATGATGGGAAATGCTTGAGCCTTGCATTGGTGTTGTTTCAAAAAGGAAAGAATATTCTTATACACACACATATACACACACAGAGTTAAAATAAGGGGGTAACTGCTTCAGTTGAAGAAAAAAGAAGACAGGGATAGCAGTCATGATCTCAGACAAAGCAAAAGCAAAAATAGAACTAATTAAAAGAGATAATCAGGAAAATTATATTTTGCTGAAATGTACCATAGGCAATGAAATGTTATCAAAATTGGTCACAGCAAATTTCTCTGATAAAAGCCTCATTTCTTAAATATATAGGAAATTCAATCAACTTTATAAAAATAAGAACCATTCTCTAATTGATAGTCAAAGGATTTGAATGTGCAGTTTTCAAAATAAAAAAAAGTTATCTATGATCATATAAAAAAATGAATCACTATAGATTAGAAGAAGTCAAATTGAAACAATTCTGAAGTACTACCTTGCTCCTATCAGAAATAACAAATGCTAAAAGGAATGAGAAAAATAGGTACATTAATGAACTATTGGTTCAATAATGAACTGGTCCAACCATTCTGGAGAATAATGTGGAACTATGCCAACAAGGCTATAAAACCATTCATATCTTTTGACCCAACAATGTCACTACTAGGTCCAGAGAGAAAATTTAATGTACAAAAGTAATTGTAGAACCTCTCTATGTGATGGCAAAGAATTGGAATTTAAGGAGATACTCATCAATTGGAGAATGACTAAAGTTGTGGTATATGATTGTGATAATAAAAATTGTGGGGAAGGGGCAGTTTCAGAAAATAAACAAACATGGCAAGAACTATATGAACTGATACAAAGTGAGGTGAGAAGAACCAGGTTACCATTGTGCAGAGTAATAGCAATGCTTTAATAATAATCAATTGTGAAAGTCTTGGCTAGTCTAATCAATACAATGATCCAAGGCAATTATAAAGAACTCATGCTGAAAAAATGCTGAAAAAAAAAAAAGAACTGATGAACTCTGAGTGCAAACTGAAACATAATTTTCTCACTTCATCTTTTTGAAATATGGCTAATATGGAAATGTTCTGCATGATTTCACATGTATAATTGATATCATATTGTTTGCCTTCTCAGTGGGTGGGAAGAGGATGGGTGGGAGGGAAAAAGTCTGGAACTCAAAATTTAAAAAGAATGTTTAAAATAAATAAATAAAAACTTAAAAAAACTTAGCTAAAATATTCATTTTTTGTATGTGGCATTTCCTTGTTTCCTCATCTTTTCCATCCAAGGTTAACTTGTAACAGTTTTTAATACATTTTGTACACACACACACATACACACTCAAGTTCACAAACACAAATATATGTGTATCTCCCATGAGAGAAAGCATGTTCCTTGAGAAAAAGGACTTTTGTCACTTTTCTCTTTGTATCCTCAATGCCTGACACAAAGCACCTAATAAATATTTGCTGACTGATTTTAATATACATACTACTTCAGCATACCAAAAAGGTATTTAAGGTAAAAGAACTATTGGGTATTGAGAGACTGAGGAACTAGCTTTTAGGCTAGATGAGAGAGAGCATCATTATGTAGGAATATATAGTAGATTGAAGTGTTCTTGCATGAAAGCATGAGTTAAGCTTGAGAGAAAGACTATGTTCCAGGATCTGAGGAAGAAAGGAGAATACTCAGAGGGGCTCAATAAATAATGACCCCAAGAATCTGAATTTGGTAACAGATTTGAATAGTTTGAACCTTAAAGCAGAAAAATTGCAGAATGATGGTGTAAAGGTTATTCTGAAAGTGGAAATGTACAACAAGGAGCATTTTGATTTTTCCACCATGACCAATTTAAGTAGGGTAAAAGTGAAAATACAACCAGTCCTAGAAAGAGTGACCAGGGATGAATTATCATAAGTAGAAGCCAGTCTCAATCAATGCCAGAAAGGAGCAATAAAGAAAAACAGGATTAAGATGAAGAGAAGTTTGTCAGTTTGGACAGAGGAGAAAGAATGGATAGGGTTTGTGGTGGGTAAGAAGAAGGAAGCAGACAACTGAGGAGAGAGAACACGATTTTTATATTAACAATCAGGAGATTCCGAATCACTGGGATGGGGAGAGAATGGGGAGCTGGGAGTGTACCAACTTTTGAACAATGTGTCCAGGCAAAATATTAGTGATTGGAGAGTGGCTTGTGAGGGTGGTGAGGAGGAGGGACCAGGGGTAGTGCTTTGTGGCACTAGTGATTAGATTGTTCAAGGCTTTCTATCAAGGTCCAATCTTGTAACAGATGGCAATGTTATATGTCCTGTGAGGACAAAGGAAGGTCTCTTCACCACATTCAGAAGTGTGAAGGTGTGTAGTTCTGGCAGGAGGCAAAGCAGTATGAGATAGCCTAGGTGAGAGAGGGTGTCTGATCTCTGGAAAACAGGCTACTGAGAAGCAGTAGTGTTGTAGGAGACCTTGGGTTGAAAACAGATCTAATAAGATAACAGATTGGGGCTGCCACAAGGCTCCAGGAGGACCCTGAGGTGAAGAAGTTTCTTTTCCAAAGGCCATTTTCTGACCTGCCAGCTAGGATGGACTACTTTCCTGTCGCCTCCAAGATTAATTCTGAACACTATAATCATACTATTGCCCTAGTTTTGATTAACTTACCTACTGTTTAACTATTTTTATGTCTTCTCATCTTTGTAACTATTTCCCTTGATTACCATTCCTCTAAATGTGTTATCTTCCCCATTATAAAATAAACTTCTTGAGGGCAAAGACTTACATCATCTTTTTGAATTTTCAGTGCTTTGCAACATGCTTATCATAGTTCCATCAATCAGTTCCATCAGTACAGGAAGCTTCCCAAGTGAGGAAATACTTTCTACTAATGCAGGTGATCACCTCCTCTGCAACTTGTAGCCTGACAGAGTTTCTTGGGGACCTTGGGAAGTTAAATTCCTTTTCAGGGACAGATGGCCACTTTTGTGACAGTAGGACCAAAACAGAAATCCAATCTATGTGTAACAAAAATCCTAAATTAACATTTAGTTCAGTTTTAGTTATTACTGAACCTGATAATTTCAAAACTGAACATTAAGACATTAAAGAAGCACAAATGTAAAATGCTGTTGTCATCAGTAATTTATGCCTTAATAAATTTCCCTTTTCTTACCTGATGACATATTAGGAAGTAGAATGGAGGTATCAGAAATTGAAGTTGAACCCATGTCTTCATGTTTTGCTCTTCTCTCTATCTACTCTGATAGAGTGAATATAAATGTATAGGTATATAACATATAGATATGTGTATATATGTCTATGTCTATATCTACATATGTAAGTAGATAGGCATATATATAGTGTATTTAACATATATAGTGTATTTAACATGTGTATATATGTGTATGAATATATATATGTATATATAAGTATACATATACTTATATATACATATATATATATATACATACATACATATATATATATATATATATATATATATATATATATATATATGAATGCATAGATAGAATGGGTATAAATGTCTATATGTTATTGTTTTCTTTGTTGGAAATGGTCTATCCTTCCATAAGTGTTGTGTCCTGCTTTCTAGAGCCCCCAAGTTGGGGTGACAAAAAGTACTATTGCTTTCTAGACCCTCCCATGCCAGGGTGATTAAAATATACCATCTTAGTGGAGAAGTGTTGAGGCAAGACTCCTGAGGATGGTGGAAAAATGAAGTCCGTTTATTGTAAGGTTTTTATCCCCTTTTATACCTCATACCCTTAAGTAGCAAATGGGCATGCGCTAAGTATATACTGCATACATGAGACCACATGAACAATTTGCTATTGAACATAGTTTGCTGCCTGGTATCATTCTTTGCCACCTGATATTACTCTGCTTCAATAACAACACAAGTTGTCACTGCCCCCTGATTTCTCAGGAAGGCAGAGAGCCCTTAGGGGAGATGGGGAGCTGAACCGGACATTGTTAGCAGGTTCCCGCTGGGCTGAAGGGCCTTATACCTCACCCAGAGTTTCTCCCCTGTCTGTGACCCTCTACATCTCACCCTTTCTTTTGTTTTTAATTGAAGTAGGTATATATCAGTGGTTAAATCCATCAGCATGGGAGGAATCACACAAGCAAGTTGTAATATTTTACAAGCGAGTAGTAAAATAACAAACAATATGAATAGACAAAATACTATAAAGATTTCCATGAGTCCCAGAAGGAAGGTGTAGAAAATAACTATCATTTTACAAACACACATACACTTCCTTCAGCAGCCAAGAGATAGTCCAAAGCCAATCTATTGTCCATCACTTCATGTGTCAGGGAATCCAATGATTCCTGCAGGTTTTGTAGTCCTGCATCAGTCTTTTTGAGAATTATTTTTGATGTTCATGAGTCAATTGCCATACACAAAGGGTTAACTGCCAGGCTCTTTCAGTGGTGGGCACAGTCAGTGATGAAACTGTTGAGGGCGGTCAACAAAACCATCTGATGTTTCTTGGGTCTTCTTCGTTTTGAGTGTCTTCTCTTTTTCCATCTCTCTCTGATGGACAAGGCAAATATGGCTCCTTGGCACACATCTGATTCCTTTTCCATCTGTAGAGATATAAGTAAACCCTCTCCTCCACACAGTTAACCTATCTGGTCCCTTTCATTCACCACTTTCTGGGTCTCTCCACATCACCTGGAGATTATCTAAAGATAGTGAAGCTGCTAGCACTGGACACTGCCCTTCCAGCCGGTTATAAAACCTCTCTGCTGGAGCCAGTGCATCTCCATCAAAAATCAAGAAGTTATATGTATAAAGAACTAAATTTAGAAGTTCTCTAGTGTTACCTGTGGCTCCCCCTTTCTTTTATTTTTGGAGGAGCACCTTGATGTCTTCAAATTTCCATCTCAAAGGGGAAGCACTAAGTTCAGCTGTTATTGATCCTCCCATGCCAGATGCATGGGTGTTTGCCACAATCTTTGGCCAGTGACAGGGACATTAACTACAAAATTCCCCAGTTTCCCACATCAGTGTATGGATAGACACTGTTTTGTAAGCACTCTTAGGAGATGAAATGGCCAAGTCAATGTTGAGTGGAGGCAAGGGATCTATTGGCCAGACAGGGACAGGTTTCAGCTCTCCAGGGGATCCCTCAGTAGTCACAGCAGCATACAGCTCTATTCTCCCTAACTGCAATCCCCTTTCCCCACTGGCTTGCTTAAAGATTCTCTGCATGCAATAGCAGTTGCCATCATGCCCCAAGTGTTTTTCACCTGGGGTCCTAGAGCTGAGCCCCACTTCTTGTAATGAGGACATAGGGGCTGGCCAAAACTGCTTCATGGGCAGTACTGATAATGTCATCCTCTTCCTCCTTACCCCTCTCTTTCCCTCCCCCCCAGGAAGGCGGTGTTGAGGGAGAAGAATCAGGAGATGGGGAATACCCTAAGGCACATGCTCAGGTATAGACAAAATTAAAAATGAGCTTTGAAGGTGAAAAGCAAGCTCATCAGCAAGATATTAATTCCTTTTCTTCCCAAGGTCATGGTACTTAAGATACTTAACTATTTTCTCACCCAACTGGCTGAGCCCTGCAGATCTTAGAGCAAGCCAAATAAATCAGTAAAAGGCTAAATATATATATATATATATATATATATATATATATATATATATATATATATATATATTTTAGCTCTGCCCCACATGCTGCACTCTCTGTGGCTACAGGCACCAACTCTCTGCTTGATTTTCTCCTCATACTTCCTTGTCTAGCTGCCCAAGTTAAAGTCTTTCCTCTTTCTAAAACTTGTGGGATTCCTTAATCCATTGTATTCAGTTAGTTGTTCTCCCACTAATTTCCACATTTCTGGCTCCAAACTCTCCTTACAAAGCCACAGTGCACTCAGAGTATCTGAGAACTCAGTGATCTGCTTCTAAGTTACCAACAAATCTTGCTTCTCTGTTAACCTAACTAAGCCTGCTTCATACTTCCCTTGGAAGGAAGGCTCTTTTCTTAGTATTTAGCTCATTTTGGTTGAAAAACAAAAGTGACTAGGTTAGCCCTTATCCATTCTTCCCACTTGCCTATTTTTATACTTACCCTTCTGAGTCACAGGAACTTCACTGAGCTCCACCAATGGCGTCAGTGAAGCTGATTTGCACAGGACCTCACCTAGAGCCTCATGTCGGGCACCAATTATTTTGTCCTGGTTTCTAGAGCCCCCGAGTTGGGTTGGTTAAAATTTACTGTCCTAGTGGAAAAGTGATGAGGCGGGACTCCTGGGGATGATGGAAAAATGGAGTCTGTTTATTTCAAGAACTTTCCCCTTTTTTATACACTCATTCCTTTGTGAAACCAAAAAACACTGGGCATGCACTAAGTATATACTGCACATGTGGGACCACATAAACAACTTGCTATTATATGTAGTTTGCCACTTGATATCACTCTTCCACCTGGTATCACTCTGCTTCAATCACAACAGGTTGTCACCACTCCTTGACTTCTCAAGAAGGCCAAGAGCCCCAAGAGGAGATAGGGAACAGAACCAGACATTGTCAGCAGGTCCCCTCTGGGCTAAAGGGTCTTATACATCACCCAGAGTTCCCCCAATGTCTGTGACCATTTACACATAAGTGTAGGGAACTCTCAGTGAAGCAATTCTCTCTACCAACAAAGTCAGGAGTTGTTCTATTACTTTTATAGAATATATGGTACACAGAGACATGAAGTCATGTTACCTAATGTTGCTAATACTGCACAGGGCATCCAGTGGATACCTAATTAATGTTTGATGTAATGAAGTCTCTTGCTTTTTCCCCCTTCTTCAAAACTTTATATACACTTATTTATTTACTTTTCATCTTTTTTACATCCCTATGGAGTAGAAGGTAAACTTCAGGAGAACAGAGGATATTTTTCATTTTGACTTTGTCTCCCCAGTTCCTAGCACAGTGACTTGTACATAGTTGGTATTATGAATGCATATTGTGATACATTGTCAGATTACATAGCTGAGGAATGTGTATTTATTTTACTAATAACTAAAGGCATAGTCTACTTAAGTAGGTGCTACGGTGAATAGGATGCTAGATGTGGACTCACAAAGACTCACTTTCCTGAGTTCAAATCTGGTCTCAGACCTAGCTGTGTGATTCTGGGCAAGTCACTTAATTCTGTTTGCCTCAGTTTCCTCTTCTATAAAATAAGCTGGAAAAATAAGTGGCAATCCATTGCTTTTGCCAAGAACACCCCAAATGTTATCACAAAGAGTTGGACATGGTTGAATAATGGTTGAACAATAACTATAGGAAGTCATAGATAGAATCAGAAGTTATGTGATTTATTCAAAATAGGATTCCTTTCTATGAGACCCCTGACAAGAATTTTCTAGCTTCTACTGGAAGAGACATAGGGATGGAATGTGGTACTTCTGAAGGGATCTTATTAGACTTTCAATTGCCTTCAACTTGAAGCAACTTTCTTTCTTTATATCAAACCATAGTCCACATTTCTTCAACCTTTGATCATAGCTTCTATTTCCACCTTCTGAGACCAAGTGAAACAAGTCTAATCTATTTTCCATGTGACAGTCCTCTCAGGACAAAGATTATACCATATCCCCGGTTCCCACCTCTAGTTTTTACTTTTTAAAAATAACTTCCCCTCATCTTACAGCAGGTTCCTTGTATTCCGTGGTTTGGATGCTTCTCACCTATCTCCCTAGCTTGTTAGTTTCTTTGTTGAAATGCTGTTAACCTGGTTAAAGGAACATTCTGCTCTTATTTATTTAAAAAAAAAAGAATGTAGTCATATAAGACAAAAATGATTTATTGTAGCAAGTAAAAGTCACTGAGCCTTCCTTTGCAGAAACCTTCATTTAAAAATGAGGTCATGTGACCAGAAATAGCCCTCTATTATTAATTCTATGGTTGAAAGGAAAACCATTTTTTTTTTTTTAGCAGAACTCTTCGGGTGGGTAAAGAAATATAATAAAAGAATGATTAAGCAAGGGACATTTTAAGTTAGCTCCACATGTAAACAAATTTGAAAATAGATATGTCATGTAAATTGATTTGAGCATTTATAGGAAAGCAATTCTTAACCATGTTAATATCTCAGGGCCTAAAACAGGCCTAAGGCTGAAATGCCAAGGCCAGCGGACTAAAGACAGAAAGAAGTCTGGTTATCAAAGATCAATGGCCCTTATTTCTGTATATGAGAGAAACCAGGAGAGAGAAACTTTGGTAAACATACCTTTTCATCTTCGTGCCTCTGCTCACGGGGGAGGAGGGATTTTCTCACTAGCAATATTGGCTCCAGAATCGCATCCTCATACACACCATGTGCTATCCCATGTGTCCCTTTGCCATCCGGAAAACCCCTGAGTAGGCAATAGTGGGTGATGAGATAATCTCCAGAAGAGAAAACAAGACATTTTTGGCCAGAGTCAGAGAAAAATGGGAGGGAAAGAGGAGATCCATGTGGATACCTCCTTCTATCTAAGCAAATTGGAGAGGTCTTTCCCCTGATTCCTGCTGACATCTCCTGATGGAAATTTCTTCCCTTGACAGAGATACAGATGGAGTTTACCAACATGGGTACTGCAGGAACATTCTGGGATAATGAACAAATGCCCAAGGTAGCCATATGTTCAGTGGCCCTTCATTTGAAGTAACTCCAGTTGGGTGAATGTACAATTGCATTTTTGGCAACATTGGCTGAAGGGGGATCCTCAGTATTCTGTCTCTTGGTATTTTTTCCCACATTTCCTTGAGTTTTGAAACTGAAATATCAATTCCTAGCACTCAAAAAGCAGTTATTTTCTTTCTTCTATCACCCCTTTCCTTTTATCCTGAACCCAGGAATGTTTTCCTAAAGGTCAGTATGACTTGGCTAATGCCCAAAGTCAGGAAATGAATTCCATCTTTCATCTGATCACCTTAAAATCATTTAAAAATATATTCTGGATGTGACATATGTTGCCCTTCCAACTGCATAAGATTGTAAACTCTTTGAGATAGTCTCAGTGGTTGCCACTTTTTATCTCTGAATTTAGCAACAGTTCTTACACATAGTAGGTCTTTATGAAATAGTTGCTAAATAAAGTTTAACTGAATTGCAGCCAAAAACTTTCCTCTTTTCCTGGTTGAAGGTATTGGAGTAAAGGTGAGGAGTAGGGGATTGGTAAATTATATCCTTTTTCATGGCCAGATATTATAATACTCCTATGCTGGAGGCATCTTGGTACAAAGGAAAGAACACTCATTTTGGAGTCAGTGGGCTGTGTTCAAATTCTTCTCTTCAGCCCTTTATCCCTTGTTAGCTTATAGCCTAAGTGGCTTTAGATAGGTTTACCTCCCTGAAATTCATTGTATCATTTGTGAAATGGAGAAGGTGAACTAGATAACTTCTGAAGTCTCTTTCAGATTTATGCCTAGTACATTTTCTTTCCTAGTCACCTCAACTTTTCCCAGAATCATCCTTCACTTTTGTCTTTATTTTTTTCTTATCCATTGTTTTCCTTGATGCTTTCAGACATGTTTAGGTTTTTTCTATTCTTAAAATCCTTTCCCTTCACTTTCCCATTTTTTCAAGCTTATCCCCCCATTTATCATTTATGATCTATGTGTTTTGGGGGTAAAAACCTTAACCTTTCCAGGCCTTGACTCAAAAATGATTGCTTTGGATTAGATAGCCTCTCTTTATGATCACATGCTACTATTTCGTTTTCCCTATAAAAGTCTAACTCTCAGAAATAGCCACTTACAGTCGTTCATTCCTTTTATTTCCTCTTTTCTTACTCAACATTTTACAACCTGACTTGCAACTGTTCCCCTAAAGAAAATAGCTTCTCTCCCCCACTTGTCATTTTTCAGCTGCTAAATTGAATTATCTTTTCTCAGTCCTCATCCTACTTCACCACTCTCCGCAAATTTTGATTCTGGCAATTACTTCTTCCTCTTCCTCTCTCTTTACATGGATTTTTGTGACTTTCACTCTTGATACTTTCCCTGCCTGTCTGCTGATTGCCTCTGCTCAATCTTTATAGCTAGAACATTATAGTACTATTAATAATAGCATATATATATATATATATATATATATATATATATATATATATATATATATATATATATATATATATATATATATATATATATATATATATATGTTTGCTTTGTCCCAGTTAGATAGTAGCTAGGTGGCAGAGTGGATAGAGCACCAGGCCTAGAATCTTCCTGAGTTCAAATACAGCTTCAGATATTTATTAGCTATGTGAAGCAGCACAAATAATTTAATTCTGTTTGCCTCAGTTTTCTCATCTGTAAAATGAGCTGGAGAAAAAAAAATGGCAAACTACTCCAGTAACTTTGCCAAGAAAACCTCAAATGGAGTTATGAAGCTTTGACACTACTGAAAAATGACTGAATAACAGCAATAGCATGCCAGTCAATGTACAAAGAGCTTTACAAATATTACCTCACTGTATCCATCTTCCATTTATTGTGTGAATGGCATTTAAGGCTTTGTCCTGGTCCTTTTTCTCTTTTTAAAGTGAGTTTTCTTTACTAGTAATTTCCTCAAGTCTAGTGCATTTAATCTTGTCTGTGGAGACCACCTCCAATTTTATATACCCATTCCTATTCTCTGTCCTGAACTGCAGTCCTGTGCTACTTTTGGATGTGACCATTCCATTTGGATTGCAGATAAAAACATGTATAAAAAAGCATTGATTATTTTTCTTCCTAAACCCACCCTTTTCCTAATTTCCCTCTTGCTTTTGAGAACACGACCACCTTTCATTTACTCAGATTTGCAACCTCAGATTCATCTTTGACTTTTTTATTTTCATTATTAATTAATCAATCACCAAGCTTCATTGATTTCACTTCCACAACAATTTCCCATTCTCTGACTCACTGTTATTCACTCAACCATTCCCCTAGTTCAGGGCTTCACAGACTCATACATTTCTCTTTTCAGCTCTCCTGCATTAGATTGTAAGCTCTTTGAGGACAGGGAATATTTTTCATTTTACTTGTATTTTTATTCCTAATAGTTAACACAATGACTGGAACATAGTGCTTGATAAATGCTGTTTCTTTCCCTCTCTCCCTTCCTTCCTTCCTTCCTTCCTTCCTTCCTTCCTTCCTTCCTTCCTTCCTTCCTTCCTTCCTTCCTTCCTTCCTTCCTTCCTTCCTTCCTTCCTTCCTTCCTTCCTTCCTTCCTTCCTTCCTTCCTTCCTTTTTTCTTTCCACTAAAAAATTCATATTTTAAGACATAAAGCCATTTTAATACTCTGTTTTTAGAACTTTATTCATTCTCTGTTGCCTGGACAATGAGCATATGGAAAGCTCCAAAGTGGGGCCTGAATCAGATTAAAATGTTGGGAAATTTGAAAAATGTTTAACAAAATAAATAAAAATATAATACTGTATCAATGATGTTAATTTATTATTTTCTAAGTTCTATTATGTACCAGACACTATGGTAGGTTCTTGGGATACAATGAGAAAAATAAAAACAATCTTTACCCTTGAGAAATGAGGTAAGTCAATGAGATTATGCCATATGAAGACCACTCAAAAGAATTAGATATATTTATTCATGAGAACAAAAGCAAAAAAAAACGAATCAAATCAAACTATGCTTATATGTGGGAGGGAAGGGGGACAAGAAAGTCTCTGAAGTTAGAATGTGGAAGAATTGTTTTGTTTGATGGCAAAAACCTTGAATAGGAGCAATGCCTGGAAGCTATGGAAAAGCTACTTTAGATCTCATGTAATGACAATTTTCCTAACAGAGTTATTTAAAGATAAAATGGGTTGCTTCAGGAGAAATTGGTTTTCTCCTAACAAGATGACTTCAAGCAGAGGCTAGAGAATTACTTGTTGGACATATTGAAAAGGGAAATTTTTTTCCAAAGATAGGTCTAAAATCCTTCTCAATTCTGAAATTATGCAATTTTGTTTTTTTAGTCTGCTACTTAAAGCACAGATGTGCTGAAAGCTGCCATTTATGGTACTTGTTAAATTTTCAGTGTGGTCATTTATATCTCAGGAATCAACAAACAGTGCAAATCAAAACTTGATTATTTTGTTGCTTACCTAGACTTAAGAAAGGAAGAAAAGGAAGAACCACATTTAAACATGTTCTGTTTGATTCTCCCCATCTTCCCCACTCCAGATCTAGTTTTTTATCTAGATTTACCAGCATACTCACTACTTAATGCTCTCAAACCTGGTTTTCATTTATATTTTCAGACTTCAGTATAATATGGGGGAATGAGCATTGGATTTAGAGTCAGAGATCTTTAGAAGAGCAGGATTCAAGTTCTGCCATTGCATCTTACCACATGTGTGAACTGAAACAAGACACTTCACAGGTATGGACTTCAGTGGCAAGAACAAGAGTAGAGAAGTGACTGCGTGGAGAGAAGGGACAAGATGCTGGAGATGTGTAGATAGAAACAAGTTTTGATTTCTGAATGATGGAGAATGAACATTCAAGGTTGTCTAGGTTATGTAACTTGAGATAACTGATTGATTACTTTTGATGGAAAATTGGGAAGTTCAGAAGAGGGGCAGGTTATTTTAATGAGTTGTGTTTTAGACATGCTAAGTTTGAGATGTCCAGCAACCAGTTTAAAATGCCCTAGGGGAAATTTGGGATGTAGGACTAGAGTTTAAGACAGAGATAAAGGTTAGGGTTGTCCCTCTACTGCTAAATCTAGGATACTGTTGTCTTTTTGATAAGTAGCACAGTGTATGAAGTAAAGAAAGAAAAGGAGGAAAAACGCATTTTTAAAGTGCCTACTGTATAGATACCCTGCTAAGCCCTTCATAAATATGACCTAATTTGGAGCTCACAAAAAACTCTATAATGTGAATGTTATTATGGTTCTCATTGGACTAAGGCAGGCAGAGTTTACATGACTTGCTTAGGGTCACATAGCTAATACCTTTCAGAGGTTAGATTTAAGTTTAGATGTTCCTGACTCCAGGACCAGAGCTCTATCCACTGAACTGCCTAACCAGACACTTACTTGCTGTGTGACTCTGGGGAAATCACATAATCTCTGTTTGCCTCAGTTTCCTCCTCTGTAAAATGGGGATGATAATAGCACTTATCTCTCAGTGTTTTTGTGAGAAGTATTTGAGATAATGATTGTAAAGCCCTTAGCACAGTGTCTGACACATAATAAGCACTGCATAAATGTTAGCTGTTGTGATAATGATGATGATGTCCCTATTATAAGTTTCTACTAGATTATAAACATTCTGAAAACAGAAGATAGTTCCTGTTTATCTTGATTATTTCTGGAAGCCACAGTGCACATTATACATTGTACATAATCAAGCTGTGTAAATTTGAATACATCACTTAACTCTCTTGAGTTTGTATTTCATGGTCTATATATTTTTTAAACAAGGTATTTTATTTTTTCCAATTATAAATAAAGATAGTTATCAACATTCATTTTTAAAATAAAATTTTTAGTTTCATATTGTTCTCATTCCTTTCCTTCCCCCTTCTTGACAGCAAGCAGTCTGATATAGGTTATACCTGTGCTATTATTTTAAATATGTATCCAGATTAGTGTGGATATTAATCAATTAGTCAATTAGTGTGAAATTGTGAAAGAAGGAATAGAACAAAAGGAAAAAAAATGAGAAAGAAAACCAAAAAATAAAAATGTAAAAATAGTATGCTTTGATCTACATTCAGACTCCATAGTTCTTTCTCTAGTTGTGAATGGCATTTTTCTATTCCAAGTCTATTGGAATTGTCTTGGAAGACTATATTGTTGAGAAGAACTAAGTCTATCATAGTTGATCATTGCTCAATGTTGCTGTAGTGTATGTACAATGGTTTTTTTTTTGTTTTTTTTTTTTTTTTTGTTCTGCTTGCTTCATTCACTCACCATCATAGTTTTTTAAAAAGGGAAATAGGTGGGTCCTGATTATTGCAATAATGAATTACTTAGAGCATGCTTGGATTTACACTATTTGAAGTTATAATTATGTAAAATATGGTAATTGGTTCTAGCCCAATGGGCACTAATTGGGACCAAGCAGTAATAATAGCTATTATGCCTACCTCATTGGATTGAGATGAAGGAAGTTATTTTCCTACACAAAAGTACTATATAAATGTAAATTGTTATTTTAATAATAATAATTATGATAGATATTAGCTTTTAACATAATCAGTAGTAAGATTTGTCATATTGAAGAATGAATAAATGATTGAATGAACTTGTTACATATTAGCTATGTGCTTTTTTAGGTCAGAATATTTTGGGTTTGGAGACTAACTATGGTGACTCTCATTTATTTGTATTTGTGTGGTGTGTGTTTGGGTCCCATTGAGTTGTATACCTTTTTGCTATTCCTGATGTCAACAATTGGAATCCTTTTAAGTTCTGAAGCAAAAGGCTAAAATATTGCACTTTTACATGAGATGCTGGCTGAGGGAAGTATAGAAAAAGAAGAGGCAAAATACAGGGTAGTCACATTAGAGGCAGCCATAGTAAAATAATTGGCTTTGGAGATAAGAAACAAAGGTTCAAATCCCAGGTCAGTTACTTATGATCTGTGTGAGCATGAGCAACCAAACTTTCCGGCTTCTCATTTATACACAAAATGAGAAGATTGAACATGAATCTAAGGTCCCTTCCAACTCTAGATTCTGTTTTTTGTTTGTTTGTTTTTTTTTTTAACAAAAGATTAATTGTATTTGTGAAGGAAGGACAAAATTAAATGTTATCACAATGATATATGACTAAAAACTAATCTGAGCCAGTCATGCAGTGGGAGTAAAGAAAATCTAACTTCCCAGCCTCCTTTTGGTCACAACTAAAAATTTCACTTGCTATAGGAATCTGTCTCCAACCCCTCTTTATTTTGGTAGTCTCCTTCTGTTGATTATTTCCTAGCTATCCTGTAAATAGCTTGCTGTGTATATATGCATTTGCATATTGTCTGCCATGTTAAATTGTAAGCTCTTTGAGGGCAAGGATTATTTTTTATCTCTCTTTCTCTCTTCAGAGTTAAGCACATAATTCAGTATTTATTGATTATTGATAAGAAATGGATAAAGGTTCACAGCCTTATAGGTTTGCATGTTTAGAGTAGGGAAAGAACCTAGAGATGGCTTAATTTATACTCCTTATTTTATAAAAGGAGGAACCTGAGGGTCAGGGAGATCAAAGGTCATGAGATTATTGATTTAGTTCTGGATTCAGAATTCAAAATCATGTCCTTTGACTCCAAGTTAAGGACTCTATAAATTATACCATGCTACTACCCCACTTGCTCTATTGCTCCCATGCAATGCTTACAGAAAGGTTCCTAGCATATTGAATGAATATGTCCTTCCCTCTATGGAGGATTTGCCTGAAGAGGGAGAAGATGGGTTGTGTGTGATATGTACTGCTGTAGGGGTAGAAGTGGGGTGCTTTTCTGGAGACCCCATGAGCTCTAAGAATGCATGATGAGTGGAATGCCTTGGGCTTCCTAATAGAGACTGCTTTGATTAGACATTGAATTGGTGTGGCTATTTCTTTTATTAATCAATTAGTCAATTAATGTGAAATTGTGAAAGAAGGAACAGAACAAAAGGAAAAAAAATGAGGAAAAAAACAAAAAATAAAAAAAGTAAAAATAATATGCTTTGATGTACCTTCAGACTCCATAGTTTTTTCTCTTTACCTGGGTAAAGAATCTTCAAGAACTACTTTGTCCTCCCATTCCCCACAACTCCAAAGGAAAAACAAAACAAAACAAAACAAAACAAAAAAACCCAAACACTTGATAGTTTTGCTTCTGATGCTCTATTGTAATGACCATGGAGATAATGAAGTCTCTTGCAGCTGGGCTACTGCTATCCTTGAGCAATAGCCACACTGAATTTCCTTAGGACATTTTGATGTAGATGTGAATCAACAATGGGTGTGGTATCTAAGAGATGTTCAGTAAATTCAAGGCAAAAGGGGCACTCATGGGACATCCCAATATAACAACTGAGTTCCCTCTCTAAACCCTATTACTTCCATCCTAAGTGCAAAGGTAGAACTGTGCCATTCCTTATTTCAGAATGAAGGAAAGAAGGGCAGCCTGTTCAGATGGAGGTAAGCAGCTAATTCTGGAGATGTATTTGCTTCCTTCTTTTGGAAATATTCATAAAGAAAACATACCCTGCAGGTTTTATATCCTGATTTTCAACCCTCTAGTGTTGCTATGCAAACTCCCCAGGTCTGGCTTCCTTTCTGAGGAATGACTTGGCACATACCTAATTAAGTTAGTCTTGCTCATTCCTGGGTAATATAAAACATATTTATAAACCCAGATTGTCTACTCAGGCCCTTGATTTGCCTAAAGTTTCATCTGTCTTTTTTCCCAAGGTCAGCTCTTTTGGGGGGACTAGGGGTGGGGGGAAAGAGCAGTAGGGACGAGAGATTGATGTCTTTTTTATATTTTAGTTTTTTTTTTTTATTTTCTGGATGACCTGAACAAGACTTTGTAGGGTAAGTGGGGGAGTGAGGGGGAAAAGACAAATGTAGTTTGGCAGGACATTAAGGAAAACCACAATATTGCCTTGTAATGGAGCTCCTATCTGATCAAAAGAGTCAAATGTGGTCCCGGAGTTGTGTCTCAGAGGAAGCTAAATCTGCCAGCTCCTGTCCAGTTGATGGCCTAGATCCTTGCAGAGATAGCTCACTGTCTGTCTGCTGGAGATACCAGCTGCTTAGACATTCCTGGCGTTTGCTTCTAATCCTTTGTCAGCCAAGGCCCTCCCTTCTTCCATAATCCCCAGAGTAGAGGTTCCTAAAGTTTTAGGGTTGCTGAATATTTATTAGGAGTTGTTTCTTTCTTAATAGGTGAAATGGTGGGATGGCACCTGTGAATCAGTGACTGTGAGTATATAAGTCAGTGTTAAGGTACGACTGATTTTACAGAGCCATGGGAGGGGGCAGATGGAGAAGGGGAATGTTGGCTATTAAGGGTGAAGGGTAGATATATTTGTGATTAGCTATTAGGAGTGGAATGTTATCAGTCTTCCCACCAGGAGATTACTTGATCACACACCTTTTCAAGTCATTGCTCAGCTCCCTAGAATTACCCTCTCCCTTCCCCACACATTTTGTTGACCACTGTCCTAGAGGCTCTGAGAAGAGAATCCGCAGCTCTGACCCCCATCAAAGCAGCAGGGCTAGTTAATAAAAGAGACTCCTATCTTCTACGCTTTCCTTTTTCTCCTGTAGTTCTCAGGCTCCTTCCCCCTGACAGCACAACCTCCATTTCTTTCTTGCTCTACAGGAGATGAAGATGTGTTGGCTGTTGCCTTCATTCCTGGGACAAATGGCCTAGTCATTTCCCTCAGAAGGGTCCATGCCAAGGCCTACCACAAACATGAGGGGTTGCTATAAAATTTGTTTCAAGGGGCAGGCAGCAAATCTGTTCCCTTGGCAGAAAATAGAAGTAATAGCTTGTGACTCTCTCCTGATAATCAAGCCAGGCCATGGGACAGCCAGCATTTCAGCAGGAGGGCTGATATGTAAACAGACTATGCTCACTGGTAGGAAGTTATTTCCACTGACATTGTTAGTCACACATGAGATGTCCAGGCAGCATTCCAAGTTTGTCTTAAGGGTTGGGAGAAGGGGAGGATAGAACATCTTTCTTGCTCTTTACATAAGGGGAAACCAAGTCTCATTTAGGGCTAAAAGTCTTGTTACAAGCCCCAGAAATGAAAGCATTGCACTGTTTATTGATATTTTATAATCTGGTGCTCTCAGTACCTCTGAGAGGCAGGTGGTGAAGATTTTATTATGCATTATCTAGAGTTGAAGAAAAGGGCTCAGAGATGAAATGATTTGCCTTGGGTTTCATAGTTACTAAATCATAGAACTGAGTCATTTAAATATTCATTCACTCAGTCAACCATTTGTTTATTTTATTAAGCTCCTCCTATTTATTTATTAAGCTCATCCTATGAGTTAGCCCCTAGGGATTCACAACCCAAAACCTGAAACATTCTTCTACCGATTCTGCCTCCATCATCTTTTCTGAATCCCTTCTCTATATGCAACCATTCTGTCATTCTGGTTCAAGCCTCATAATCTCTCTCCTGTAACATTACGAGAAACTTCTAACTGACCTCCCAGTTTCTCCTCTCTCAAGTGCATCCACCACATGACTGCCAAAATGATCTTCCCAAAGTTCAGGTGAATCAGGTCACTCTTTTGCTCAATAAACACCAATGGATACCTTTTACTACTATGATCAAACAAAAACTTCTTTGTTCGGCTTCTAAAGTGCTTTACTCCCTAGTTCCAACCAGCACTTACAGCCTGATTATTCCCTTTTATACATCCCATGGTCCAGACAAATTGAACTTCTTTTTCCTCTTCCACATAGCATCGCAACTATTGTCTCTGTGCCTTTATCCATGCCCTTTCTCCCTGGAAAACATTTTCAACTCACCTCCATTTTCCTTCAAAGCATGATATAAATACCATTTCACACACAGGTATACTCTGCAGCTGTTACTTTTCCCTTTGAAATAAGATTGTATTTATTTTGGATACATTTTGATTATGTTTCTATGTATAGTTGTTACTTTCCTGATACCCGGATCATTTGATGCCAGATCCAGTGCTTGCACTCCATATGAGCTGTGTCCCATCGTCTTCTTGATCTTTCCCCTCCTCCTATCAGAGGGTCCACCAGACCCTTTCCTCTGCCCCATCCAGTCTTAAGTGGTTTTCTCCAGGTGCACAAGTGTATAACTCCTCAAGAAAACCCAAATCAGAGCTACAGATTGGAAGAGCTCTGATATCATCTAATTAGGTAAACACATTACTGCCATGTACAAACAAACAACAGATTAGCACTAGGCACAGCAAGGAAGCCCTGCACAGCAACCACCAAGTAGCAGAACTGTGTGCAGGGAGGCTCAGCCATGAGATCGTGTAGACAGCTCACGCTCCCAGCACGCCGTCTTCCTGCCTTCCAGGATCCCCTCTGCTATCTTTCAGGTGTCTTTCTTCCTTTCTGGAGAAGATGACTTTGTCTGAAAGAGAGAGCCGGTTCTTTCTTTTCTGGGCAGTGAAGTTATTTTTGAGGCAAAATACATTAGGTTAATATTCCAATTTGCATGAATTTGGGTATTCCTTGAAAAAATAATTATGTTATCAATAAAATACTATTAATAAAAAAGATAAAACAAAAAAATAATCACCACAATATAGTTATAGAGCTAATTTTGTGTATATATTTTATTTAAAAGAAGAGGGAAAATTCCATTGCACTATGCCCTAGTTATACAATTTACAGATTATTGGGCTGAATTCTGGGCACCACATATTAGGAAGTTCTTTGAAAAGCCAAGCAACGTCCAGAGAAAGCTAAGTAGGATATCCCATGAGCTAAAAACCATGCCATTTGAGGATGGAATGGAGGAAATGGGAGATGGAATGGTTAGCCTGGAGAACAGAAGGCATAAGGAGGACACATTTGGTATCTTGAAATATATGAAGTCCTGTCATAGAGAAGATGGATTAGATTTATTCGGCTTGGTCCCTGATGGCACCACTAGGAGCACTAGAATGCTTCAGAGAATAAAGTTTCAGTTCAATATAAATAGGAAAAACTTTGGCATAATAGAATGTGAGTTGGATTAGAAAGCTGAGATATGAGCTAAAGCCTTAAAACTATCATTTAGAGAGAGTTGCATGATCTTGGGCCAATGACTCAACCTATGACAACCTTGGTTTTCTCATCTGTCAAATACAGATATTTAACTAGATTATCACTAAGATTTCTTCAAGCCCTAATCCACTCCAATTAGAGTCAATATGGAATCAGAAGTATAATGTGATGGTTTGGAATGAATTCTTTACAATTGGAAATCTTCGACTGGAAATTATTGACCACTTTTAAAGGGAGATTGTAGATGGGATTTCTGCTCAGGTATAGATGGGACTGAGGGTTTTTTCCAATAAGATGAAGGTTTTTTTTCTAATATTCCATAAATACCAGTGCCATTATTGGCTACTTATTTCTTACCTCTCATCCTTGTTATATGACTGACCCATCCCCTTTATCAGTTATACCCATTCTTGGTGTCATCTTTTATGTCATTACTTGTGTGCTAGTCATCAATAGTGATATGCTATATGATCTATTTACTTTCCCTATGCAAAGATTTCCCCCTTTCCCTTTGTTTCATCTAGCAATTTACTTCTGAGAAAATGGCATTTTATGATTCATAACCATAAGGCACTATTGAGAGAATATTGGGGCTAAACATATGGACTTTTGAAGGAGGGGGCACTTCTTAGGATTATTGGGTGACACATAGATTTAGAATTGGGAAGAACCTTAGATGTCTTTGAATCTAGGGTATTTTTAATAGAGGCAGAAACTGAGAATCAGAGAGATTTAGCGATTTGCACAAAATCACATGGGCAGCAAATGTCAAAGCTAGGAATTTCACCTGAGTAGGTGCTTTGAATCCAAACCCAGTGTCCACTGAGAGTGTCATGCAGCTTCCCCAATATAATTCAGTCCATTCTTTCCCTTCTCTGCAGCTCAGGGACCACTACATGGTCAACTTGTGGCTCCTGTCCAATATATGTTTTACTCTTATAGATCAATCAATCAATCAGACAATCAGAAATCATTCAGCATTTATTATATGCTAAATGCTAGGGCTATAAAGAAAAGCAAAGATTGTGTGACAGAATTTTCAGATTTAGTCCTTTTCTTTTCCAATTCTAAATGAATTGCTACATATTGCTCCATTTGTTCTTAAGTATAATTACAATGTTGCCATTTACAGGATGAAAATATATTGCATTTGTTTTATAGCAATCTGGATAATAATAGCTCATATCTATATTGTAGTTTATGATTAAAAACACTTTATATACAGTATTTCATTTGATTCTCATAAAATCGCTTCAAAATAGTATTGGTCTCATTACTTGAAAACAGTGTTGAATTTGGAAGTGAGTATTTGGGTTTAAATCCTAACTGAAATTTCTTAGCTATTTGACTTTGGAAATTAACCTCTTCAAACCTCAATTTCTTCATCTATAAAAGTGAAAGGTTTTCTTCCAGGGGCAGAGCCAGAAAGGCAGAGTAGAGAAAGCACGGCAGAGTAGAGAAAGCACTCAACATTTCCCTCCAAATAACTTTAGAATAATGCCTCAAATCAAGTCCTGGAGAGGCAGAACCAACATTTGTCTAGTTAAAACAACAAAGGAACTTGGATAGAGACACAGGAGTGTTACAAAGAGTGAATACTGGCTTGGAGCCCATGTGAATGAAACACCAGTGATAGGATTAAATGGTAGTGATAAAAGTTGTAGCAGCTTTAGGAGTTCTCAAGCCAGAGAGCTAGCAAGTGGCAGCTGATAAGTGACAATTGGTCAGAAAGAGATTATAGGGTATCTCTGTGCTAGTGCAGGACCAGACACTACTTGCCAACTACATTGCCTATACACACTTATGGATAATTGTTCAAGGCTAGAGAAGAGCACTTTTAGTGAAAAAAGGAAGCCCCAAGAGGCACTACCACTTCTGGACCCAAGGTATCTAGGACTCTAATGAACAGTATTATTTCTTATTCACAGGGAAGAGGCTCCCTGAAGAACAGCTTTAATTGCAATCCTAAGGGATCACAGGTCCTTCCTGGATAAGCACCAGAGTATAAGCTTGACAACTTTCTCAGACTACACCACCATGGAAACATCAAAACTTGAAAAACTCCAGAATTAGTACAGAAAATGCAGTGCAAAAAAGCCTAAAGCATAATACTTTCAAAATGAAATTGATTGAATGGAAAAAAATTACAAAAAATCACTGAAGAAAGTAATTCATTAAAAATTAGAGTTGGGCAACTGGAAGTTAATGACTCCATGAAACACTAAAAAAAAAAAAAAAAAAAAAAAGAAAAGAAAAGAAAAAGAAAAAGAAAACAATAAAATCAAATCAAATCAAAGGAATGAAAAAATAGAAAAATATCTGAATATCTTATAGGAAAAATAACAATTGGCCAGGAAAAGATTGAGTTTAAGAATTATTGGATTACCTGAAAACTTTGATCAAAGAAAATCTAGACAACAGATTATCAAGCAAAATTATCTCAATGTCCTAGAACAAAAGGATAAAATAAAAGTTGAAAGAATTCATCAATCATCATTTGAAGGAGATCCAAAATTAAAAAAAAATCCCAGGATATTATATCCAAATTTCAGGGCTCTCAAGTCAAAAAGAAAATACTGTAAGCAGCCAAAATGAAACCACTCAAATACCATAGAACCATAGTCAGGAGCACACAGGATTTAGTTGCCTTCGTGTGAAAAGAACAGAGAACTTGGAATATAATATTATAGAAGGCAAAAGAGCTCTGATGACAATTAAGAATACCCTATATCACAAAACTGAGTATAATTCTTTGTAGGAAAATAGATATTTAATTAAATAGAGGACTTTTAAACATTCCTGACAAAAAGCTTAGAGATTAATAAAATACAACAAAATTCTATTTAAGGAAAGGTCATAAAGATAGATTGAAAGTTAGCTGGAAATTAATTCATCTAATCCTAAAGAATTAATGAAAAAAAGAACAAATCATAGAACCAATAATTTCATTAAAGAGAATGACAACAACAAAACAACAATCCAAAATAAGCAGGACTTGGGAGAAATTTCTATCTTTAAAATACATACATCAATAAAAGAGAGAAAAAGCCAATCAATGAATTAAGCACGTGACTTAAAAAAGAAGTCAGAAAAAGAACAAATTAAAAATTCCCAGTTAAACACCAAAAAAAGAATACTGAAAACCAGTGGAGAAATTGATAAAATTAAAGATAAGAAAACTGTTGAACTAATAAACAAAAATCATGTGATAAAACCAAGTAGGATTTATACTAGGAATGTAGGACTGATTCATTATTAAAAAGACCTATCAACAAAATTGACCGTGTCAATAAAAATAACAACAAATTTGTATGTATCTCAATAGATACAGAAAAGCCTTTTTAAAAAAATACAGCACATTCTTATTAAAAACTCTAGAAAATATCAAAAGGAGAATGGCTGAACAAGTTGTGGTTTATGATTGGGATGGAATATTATTGTGCTATGAGAAATGATGACCAAAATGGTTTCAGAAAGACCTGGAAAGACTTATTTAAATTAATGCAAAGTGAAGTGAGCAGAATTGAGAATGTCGTATACAGTAACAGCAATATTTTATGATGATCAGCTATGAAAGATTTAGCTACTCTGACCAAGACAATGGTCCAACACAATTTCAAAGGACTATAAAATACTATCCACTTTTAGAGAGAGAATTGATCCAATCTGAATGCAGATTGAAGCATACTTAAAAACAGCAACAACCTTTATATTTATTGTTTTATTCTGTTTGTGTTTTCTTTTGCAATGTAGCTAATATGGAAATGTGTTTTACATGACTTCATATCTATAATCAATATGAAATTACTTGTCTAAAGGAGAGAGGGGGGGAAGAAAATTTTAAAATATGTGTTTAAAGAGTCTTTATATGTAATTGGAAAATATTTAATAAAATAAAAATGAGATGTTTTTATATTTATGAAGTTTAGATCTCTAAATTACTTTCAGCTTTAAATCCTTGATCCATTATCTTTCCTGCTAAATATTGTGCCTTCTTACTCTTTCTATTACTATTGAGAGTATCACCATCTTCCTAGTCCCTCAGGCTTACCTTCTAGTAATCATCTTGTATTCCTCCCCAGCAAATATTCATTCTGTTGTAAGGCCAGTTGATTTTACCTTTGTAATATCTTTTGAATAGATCCCCTTATCTCCTCTCACACTACTACCACTATGGTCCTGGTTCTTATTACTTCACACCTAGATTATTGCAATAGTCAATTGAGGGATCTAAATACCTCAAGTCTACTCTATTCAATGCATTCTTCATTCAGCTACCAAACTAATTTCTCTAAAGGTTAGATTTGATCATGGTATTCCCTTAATCAATAAATTTCAGTGGCTCCCTACTACCTTTAGGATCAATAACAGCTAATGTCTATAAAGTACTTACTATGTGCTAATTATTGTGCTAAGTGCTTTATAATCATTATCTCATTGATGTTAGGTTCTATTATTGGGAGGTAGGTTATATTGTTGTTTCTATTTTTTCTGATGAGGAAACTGATACAAATGCATATTCAATGACTTGTTCAAGTTCACACAGCCATTGTGTCTGAGTTTTGATTTGAGCTACCAGACCTGGTACTTTATTCATTATACCATCTCAACTAAGATTTCATCTTCAATAGGAAGCTTTTTCTAATGTCTATAAATTCTACTGCTTTCCCTTTTTAAAATTATTTTCTATATAGACTGTATGTAGCTTTTTTGTGCATATCTGTCTTATTGTGTCTTTCACTAGATTGTAAGATTCACTAGTGCAGCGATTATCTTTTGCCTGATTTTGTATCTCTATTACTTAACACAGTGACTGACACATTGTAGGTACTTAAAAATGCTTATTGATTGACTACAATTTCCATTTTCCAAATGAAGAAACTGAGCCTCAGTGACTTTTATAATTTCCCCAAGAGTCAGAATATTCAGAGCTTTCAGCTCTAAGTACTGAGCTCTTTTCTATTCCAATTGCTACTTGATTTCAAGATAAAAGCAATGTAAGAAAATTTTAAAAAGACCTATTTTCTAATAAACCTTAAATCCCCTTCCAATCTTGTGTTTGAGTATATTATCATGATATATAATACTTTCCCTACTTTCATAATTATTGTTTTTGGTCATTTAAATAACTTCTACATGGAATATTGAACACAAACATTGTATTATTTTTGTTTTACTACCACTTTACATATAATTTACACATTTCTACTTGTACAAAGTTCTGTGAATTTTTCTCAAACATTTTGATAACACGAGGCCTGTGTATTTTATCCCCAGGATTCATGCTCTAAAAAAAGTTAATTGGCCTATCCAAAGAACACATAAACGAATAAGAAAATAGGTTTCATTTCTACAGCATTAAAGGTTGCAAGGTTACTTGAACTTTTGAGGCAGAAAGGCAGCAACTAAAGAAAATATTTCTGCAGTCTGCAAGGAAGGGCCACTGCAAGGAAAAAATCAGAATTTCTGAACTTATGTTTATAAAGTTGGATAATTCTATTGTAGTTAGAAATGTGAATTTCTTGGAGGGAGGGGAAGGAGAGAGATAGGGAGAGAAGAAAAGAGACAGAGAGAAGAGGGAAAGAAAGACAGAAAGACAGAGACACAGAGATACACAGAGATATTTCATGAAATGAAGCTTCTTGCAATAGAGTACTAAAGTTTCAGTGATATTTTTCTTTGACTTTCCCTGTGTTCCTTTGTTATCTCTGTCTCAAGGAACGTTTTGTATGCTGAATTACACTGTAACCTTCCTGACTTCTGAGGCAGAAAGAACATGGTAGTGAATCTGTGCCATAAGGTCAACAACAGCTTCATCCTTGACAACACATACTATCCCTTCTTCTCTTGGTGTGCTTGTGTCAATATTCATTAGATATTGGTAGTTAGAGATCATTGACACTTGATATACAAAGCTTTATCTAACAAAGCACATTCCTTGCAACAATGCCATAGTGATGCAATATTGTTATCCCCATTTTAGAGATGAAAAAACTGACATATAGATAATTTAGGGCATTTTCTCAGGGTCAGACAATTGTAGTGTAGTCTTAGGACTAGATTTTCTAAATAAATCCTTTGCTGCTATTATTCTACACATTGCAAAACAACAGCATGACTCAATTGTTGGTATTTCTTTTTTACTTTTTTTGATGTTCTGATTTATTGCCTTTTTAAAAATACTAGCTGAGTCCTAGTATTTAGGGAACCTTCACTCATAATGAATACAAATAAGCAAAATTGGCCCACAAAACTACTAAATTTGCTATCATATCCAAGGTTTTGCTCCTGTCGCTTTCCTCTTTTCTACTTGGAGGAGAAAAATGTGTTTGATCACCCAATCTTTAGGAGCAAGTTTGCTTATTGTAATTAGTCTGAGTTCTCTTACCATTTATTAACATTATATCTTCAAAGCTCTCTAAAAAGAAGAGCTCACTGTCATGATAATATACTCCCTACTTTCCCCTTTTCAAGCCCTATTTCCCTGAAAGGAGAAACCAAGAGCCATAGCTATTAACAGCCACCATTTACAAACATTCCATTAACAGACAACATGGCATGTAATGATGAATGGAAGATAGAAGGCCCCTACTTACAACAAGAGGGAGTCTCCCTTTCTCAGAATTGAGGTAAATGGCAGGAATGTCTGAATTCTTGGCCATATACAGCTGCTGAAAACCATCCTTCCTCTAATGGGGACCTTTTAGCTAAAATTGGAGGAAACAACAGCAACAGCCTCAGTGTGATTGTCCCAGCAGTGAGCCCATTATCAAGTAAGGGAGCTGGGGAAGGCTATTTCTAATTGAGCTTATTTTAGAATGTGGTTAGCAGAGAGGGGTGCAGAGTGGGGAGAGAAGGAGGGATAGGGGAAATGTGTTGGCGGAAGTCTGAAGGGACCATCACTCAAACCTGAACCAAATAAAATAAAAATAGAGATAAATAAATAAAAGTGAGTTTCAGCCAAAAGGGGGGGCTGAGAAGAAAAAGGAAAAAAAAAAAAGGAGCTCACATTACCAACCAATAAACCCAATAATCCATTAGTGACCAAGGTTGCTGAATAATATAGTACTTTTCCAGTGCCATAATTTATACTGCAGACTAGAGAATAGACACGGTTATTAGAGTGAGGGCTACTGGATGACACATGATGCATGAGCGAGCGGCATTGATCTTCACACAACAGGAAGGTGTCTAGACCGGGAGATATATGGCTGTGTGATTCCGAGCGGGGCATATTTCATGTGGGGCCTAATGGAGTAGTGGAGCCAATGATAGATGGGCTTGCCGAGTTTCAGTAGCAGTGCAGTTATAGCGGTGCTAATGTCTGACCTCTTCTGAGCCTCTTGTCCTTCATTCAGTCAGGGTGACCTCATTGAAAAGGATGGAAAAGGAGATGGTGAGAAGAGATAGGGAGGGAGGGAGAGGGAGAGAAAAGGGAGAATGGGGGCTGGAATGAGCAAGGGAAAAAAAAAGATGAAAGGGGAAAAATAAGGGAAAGGAATTTGAAGTAGTAGATAATGAAACAGAGAAGAAAAGTGTAAGGTAGAAGGGGAGAAAAAGGAAAGGGATGGAGAGAGGGAACAGAAAAGAAGAAAGGCAAGACAGATAAGAAAAGCAGGAATTAATCAGGAAATGAGAAGGGAGGGGAAGAAAGAGGGAAAAAGAGGGGGGGTAAGGAAAGAGAGAGAAAGAGATGGGAAGGGAAAAAGAGGGAGAGAGAAGGCAAGGCACACATCAAAGAGAGAAGATGAAAGGGAAACAGAAAAGCAAGTTTCATAGGAAAAATTCTCTAATGTAAGAGAAGCTTCTCACCCCCCCCCACTCCCACATCCAACCTCCAGATTTTATGGAGGTTTTCTTAAAAGAGATTCATTTAAAAATGAACTTCTCCCTTTCCTACTCTCAATTCCATTGACTTTTGGGAAAGCCTCCACTCCCCCTCACTGAGATAATTCTTTTCATCCCGTAGGGAGAAGAAACAAGAATTAAGAGGCCAAATGGGCCACAGGGACCCGGGTTGGCACTAATAGGGTGAGGCATTCTGTGATCAAATTTGAGAGATTTGCATCAATCTTCCAACAGTGGAAAGCCTCAGATATGTCTTTGGGCTTTCCTTTTCCACCCCTCCCCATTCTTTAATCCCCCTTCCCCATTCATACCCTGTTAGACGATGCTGTATGCATTTTAATGCCATGTCAGAGTATTCCCAGGGAAAAATGTATGCCTTGTGTATTGCCAATGCAAACCCTTTTATCCCACTTTCAGTGCACGAAGGATAGGGCAAGGACCCTTCTCAATCCTTATCTGACAGTCATGCTTACTTTCTACTTCTCCTACAATCTTCATCTCTTTAAATAGGCTTCAGATATGAGCAAATTGATGAACTGGATTAACTGAGAAATCCAACTTCAAATCAGAATATTATCCCTGGAGAAAGCTTCAGGGTGCATTAAGCAAACTCCCTCTTTTATAGATGAGAAAATTCAGATTGTGAGAGTATAAATGACTTGCCCAAAATCATATGTCAAATTAGTGTCAAAGATAAGACTAGAACCCAGATATCTAGATTCCCAGTCCTTTCCTTAACCTATTCTGTCCCAGTCCTAAGAGCTACGTATTAGCCCTGACGTAAGAGCTCAGTTAATGATTTTAGTAGGGAGATAATATAGAAAAAAATCATAGGAGTGAAATCAGAAGATCTAGAGTCAGATCCTGGTGGGTCATATAAACATTATTGTGTCCCCCTTTAGAGAGGAAACTGAGGTTCAGAAAGTAAAATTGGAGCCACAACTAGCATTCCTCCTTCATGTCAAATGATAGCCACTGTGGAATAGAGAACAAGGCAATAGAAAGACTCAAATGGTTTGTAGTCATTGAAGGAAGACAGGGTCCACAGGACATCAAGTGATTTCTGTGCTGCTGAAAACTAGCCATTGATTGGAATAGAACAGGTGTCCTGATGGGGAGAGGAAATGTTCTGCAGAATACAACAAAGTTCTTTAACTGATGAAAGGAGAATGAGCAGGTTCCTGAATAATGGACTTTACTGCCTCCCTCACAAACTCTGAGGGTGAGGTTGGGCAGAAAAAGTAAGCTTTCAACATTTTCTAGATTTCTTATTCTGAAGCAAAGTTTTGATCACTCTGTCTTAAAACAGTATTCTGAGGATACTGGTTTGATCAGTATCACTGAGGAAGTATGTAAAAATTCTAGTATAATTAATGAGGGGAAAAGGAACTATTCTTTCTCAGGGGGTTATATAGTTTACTAACTCTCTCAGGTTCTGAGCTAGCTAGCTTATTATTTTTTTTTACTGGCCTCTCAGCTAATCTGGACATCTTGTTCAAGGTCATTCCAGTTGATCCAGGACAGTTATTGTCCTTGTTTTAAAGTCTATGATTGTTGTATTTATTGAGATTTGTTTTTACTGGGTTAAGGTATCATGGTGTAGCATGTTACCACTTACTTAAAATAGAGAGATGACTTGATTGAGTTATTCCATCAACTTCCATCCTTATTCTAGGTTCTGAGCCTAGCTCTCCTGATTAAGTCTAGAGCTTTTCTCACTGAATTCTGATATATAATTAGTTATTTTTAGTTACAAGAGGGTCCTTTATTCTCTCTCTTATTCTCTTTCTCTCTCTTTCACACACACACACACACACATTTATTTTTAAAAGTACTATTTCCATGTTCTAGTATTTGGTCTTGGACATCAATTGTTCAACACAACATGATGTAGATGAAATGGTATTGCATCAGCTCTAAAGACTTACAAGTCATAGAAACAGCCCAATTAGGAGGGTCCTTAACTGCACGTGATTAATAAATGTTACTTATTATTTTCATTCATATTATATAAATGTCACATTAATGCTTAACATTAGCTATATTGTATCACACAATAGTAATGGTGCTGATCCACAGAAACAAAGGCTATGTGAGAAATGTTGGAGATCTCTTGATTTTTCGTTCTGTTAATGATTCTCTGGGTAATCTATGCTTGGGAGGTCTTGACAGAGAAATATTTTAAGGCACAGCCTGGAAGAAGTGAATGGTATAGTGAATCCTATGAGAACAATTCAGGTTTCAGGGCATGAATTCCAAAATCCTTCAGGACATGATCTCTTGAGTCCAGTGGTCTGTAGGGTGCAACAGCATGGTGAATAGTGAGAAAAATGGTCAGAATGAAGGACAGGTAACCCTTTCTTAATTGTGACCAGGATTTGGGGAGAGGTAACTCTTTTCTTTTTACCATTATTCAAATTACCGTAAGTTACTATCACTAAGATCAAGGACACTACAATTTGAGGGAATTGAATCTTCCTCACCTCCAATCAAGGCCTGCAGAACTTTTCTTGTACAGATGGATGATCTGAAAATAGAGTAATATGGAAACTACATAGGAAATATTTATCTTTTGAACAAGTTTATTTCTCTAGATTTAACATTAAGTAATAGGAAAGAGGACCACTTTATATTTATCTTTAAAAATTGCTAAACTCCTTAAATTAAAAACATTATCTTTCAAAAGACTTATATAGTCGATCCATGATTTTTAAGAAATTAAAAAAGGATGCTCATTCCTGCTCTAACATGTGCAGATAACATTAGAGAAGGGAGAAGACAAACAGAAGTGTCAGTTTGTTGTATTACATTTACACCTTCTGGTATCACCTCAGATGGTTGGTTCCTAGAACAGTGTGTAAAATAATTTCCATCCAGTATTATGTAACAGAATCTTCTCCTTCCAAGATCTTGAATGATCTTTTAAATTCTAAACCCAAGGAACATTTCTTCACAAGGAACTTCGATGGCTCCATGTTTCCTCTAAAATTACATAACTTCATCTGATTGACATAGTTTTGTTTTTTCTATATATCTATAGCTATATTATTGAGAGAGAAAGAGACAGAGACAAAGAGACACACACTCTTGTATTGATATTGATGTACTTAACTGTATTTCAACAGTATGCTGGACGTATCTCCTACTAGCTTGTGAAACCTAATTTTGAAATTTTCAGAGTGACCATTTGTACCTCATAAACACAAAAATCACAGCTTTATTATTTCCTTAACTATATAGATTTAAGAAAGTGATGTATAAAATGTTATTCATGTAGATTAAATGTAAAGCATACACTTTTCTTCTCTGGAGAATTAGTTATCAACCATCTGACAGCATACCCCTATGTATAATTAATCCATTATTCTATGTATTTTCTGTACGTGGTATCTTCTCTTTCCTTGCCTTTTCATATGGCTAGAATGTTCTCCTGCTTACCTAGTACTCTCAGAAGCCCTGAATTCCTTCAAGGCTCAGATCAGATGACTCCATCTACAAAAGGCCTTTCCAGATTTCACCAGTTATTAATGCTCCCCAACCTAGTTACTTTGTTGTATATTTAAATATTTGTACAGAAGTTGTATTCTCTTTTTTCCCTTTCCTTCTTCCCATTCCCTTTTCCTAATTCAGCAGAATATAATTCTCTTTAAGATAAATACTCTGTTTTGTTCAGTTCCTGTCTCCCCACCCCCAATCTCTTTCTGTGTATGTCTCTGTCTCTCTGTGTGTCTCTGTCTATGCCTATGTCTCTGTCTCTCTGTGTCTGTGTCTGTCTGTCTCTCTGTCTGTCTGTCTGTCTCTGTCTATTCCCCAAATTCTGCATGTGTCTCTATGTCTTTTCTGTCTTTGTCTCTTCCTCTCTTGATGGTATAGTGATATAGCTATAAATATATTGAAGAAACAAAATTCAGGCCTTTTCCTGTTTATTGTAGAAGTAGATAGAGATTTGCAGTATTGTACAGGAGCAACAATAAAAATAATTCCAAAGGAAAAAAAAACAAAAGTGCAAAATTACTTTCTGATGAAATTTTCTAAATAGCTAAGGAAAGAAGGAAAACAAAAAGTAAAGAAGGAAGGAAGTGAACACAAACTTTCAGCGAATTACAAAGAAAAATAAGATTTTCATAAATAAGCAATGCAAAACAAAATGGAAGAAAAACAGCAGCATGGGAAAAACAAGAAAATTAGAGACATCAAAAGAAAATTTCATTTAAAATGGATATGATAAAAGATAAAAATGGTAAAGATTTAACAGAAGCAGAAGAGATAGCAAAAACACATAAAAGCACTTTACAAAGAAAGATCTTAACATTATCAGTAACTATGATAATGTCATTACTGACCTAGAATCAGTCATCCTTGAGAATGAAATCTAAGAAGCATTTCTAACAATAAGGCTGGTGGAGGTGTTGCAATTCCAGCTGAGTTATTTAAAATACTAAAAGATGATGCTATTAAGTTTTATACTCAATATGCCAACAAATTTAGAAAACTCAACAGTGGCTAATGAGATAGAAAAGATCACTTTCCATCCCAATCCTAAAGAAGGGAAATGACAAGGACTGTTCAAATTATTGGGCTTATTTCACATGTCGGAAGATTATGCTTAAGATTCTGCAAACTAGGCTTCAGCTATATGGGATCTGAGAATTATCAGAAGAGCAGACTGGTTTTTGAAGAGGCAGAAGAACTAGAGACCAAATCGTCAGCATTTGCTGGATTATGGAGAAAGCAAGAGATTTCAAGAAAAGTAGTGCTTCATTGACTACATCAAAGCCTTTGTGTGAATCACAAGAAGATGTGGCAAGTGCTCAAAGAGATCTTACATCCTGTAAAACCTGTATAAGGTCAAGAAGCAACAATTAGAACTAAACATGGAAAAACTGATTTAAGATTGGAAAAGGATTATAACAAAGCTACATATTATCATATTATTTATTTAACTTATATGCAGACTACAGCCTGCAAAATATCAGGCTGGATAAATCAAAAGCTGGAATTAAAGTTCCCAGGAGAAATATAAACAATCTTAGATGTGCAGAAGATAGAATTCTGATGGCAGAAAGTGCAGAGGAATTAAGAAACCTCTTGATGAGGGTGAAAGAGGATAATATAAAAGTTGGCTTGAAGCTTAACATAAAAAAAAATGAAGATCTTAGCAACTAGTCCTGACATATAGAGGAATAAGAAATGGAAGTAGTGTCAGATTTTACATTCTTGGGCTCATAGATCACAGCAGATGATAACCATATCCACGAGATTAAAAGATACTTGTTCGTTGTAAGAAAAGTTATGACAAATCTGGACAACATACTAAATAAGAGTGAATCATCTTGTTGATGAAAGTCTATATAATCAATGCTACGGTTTTTCCAGGAGAATGTATGTCTGCGAGAGTTGAAATTTAAGGAAATTTGAGTGTCATAGAACTAACACTTTTGACTTATGGTGCTGGAGAAGACTTTTGTGAGTCCTTTAGATAGCAAGAGGATCAAACTAGTCAATATGTAAAGAAATTCAGTCAGGCTACTTTCTGGAAGATCAAATACTGACACTGAAGCTAAAATGTTTAAATATTGAAAAAATGGAACTCATTGAAAAAGAATGATGTTGGGAAAGAGTTAAGGAAAGGAAAAGAGAATGTCAGAGAGTGGATTGAATAGATAGTTTCATGGAAATAATGAATATGAACTGGGACAAACTATGAGAGATAGTGGAGGATAGAAAGGCTTGGTGGACTGTGCTCCATGTGGTCATGAATAATCAGACATGACAAGCAATTTAACAACAACAACAACAACAACAACAATTCCTGGAATTAGAAAAAAAAGATAGAAGAAACAGAAAAAGCTTCTTCAAAAGCCTTTTTGTTGCTATATTTCTTCCTTCCACTGATGTAGATCATTATTCTTGTATACCTTAAGAGACAGTATTTATGAAATGTTTTTACCAAAAATATAAATACTATGTTGTTCAGCCTTCTAGTTATAAGAATCTCTGTTCCAAATATTGGTCCACAAGCAATATCAGTTACTGGTCCCATACCCACAGACTTCATTATCAAGATCTTTGAAACTCTGGGATTGCCTTCTCAATATAACGAATCAGTCAGTCAATAAATATTTAATAAGCACCTTCATCTGCACCAGAAACTGTGTTCAGCACTGGGAATATATGGAAGAACAAAAAGCAGCCCCTGTTCTCAAGAAGTTGACAGCAGGAGTCTCTAATGGGAGAAGGTAACATATAGAAGGAAGATGAAAAGGAAAAATGTAGGTGTGACGAAGTCCAGAGGAATGTAACCAGCTGGAAAATAGAGAATTGTAAAAGGACTTACATAGATAGTGTAGCTCTCACCTTTTGCAATTTGTGCAAATTTTGGCATAACACATATGCCCTGGCATACACATTTGTCTCAGAGAATGTCAGAAGGCATCACAGTTCAGGAAAAAGAGCATTGGATTTGGTCTTTGGAACTGCTACTGATTCACTGAAGTTTTATTTCATTTTATTTTACTTTTTGAAGCCAATAGTGTTAAGTGACTTACTCAGGGTCACACAATTCATAAATGTCTGAGACTCGATTTGGACTCAGTTCTCCTGACTCCAGAGCTGGTGCCCCTTCAATGAACTTCTAATGGACTTCAGAAGTCATGAAATTCAGTTTGTCAGCCAGAAAACTCATAGCAATAGTGACTTTTCACAAAGAAACATCTGTTCTTAGCTTGAAGATTAATCTCTGGTCAGTTTGTGAGATAGCCCTAAATACTTTTGGGAAAAAAATATGAAGGAGAAGGCATTGGAACTGAGATTTGAAGGGTATTAGAGATCCTAAGAATTTGCTTTTGTCTGTTCAAGAAATTTCATTTTTATTTCTGTCCAGGCTGTTTCTCATGTCCAGAATATTCTCTTCTCATTTCCACCTCCCAGAATTCTTGCTTCTTTCAAGGCCCATCTGAAGGTCTAAATGTACAAGATATTCTAATTATTAGTGGACCCCACTCTTTTCCTCTTCCTCCCAGCTAATTTGTATTTAATTATTAACTTCCTTGTAATTCTCAATTATTTGCTTTAGTTCTATTCTCTGGGACCAGACCAATTAAGATAGATTGTTCATTCCTATACATTCTCTACCTCATCTCCTCATACTGACTTTTAAAACAAAACAAAAAAATGACCCTTGTGAAAAAGTCTTTGTAATTATATTCTTGTATTTTTGTCTGTCTCTGCTCTCTGTCTCTATGTCTCTCTGTCCCTCTCTCTCTATGTCTCTCTCTCTCTCTCTCTCTCTCTCTCTCTCTCTCTCTCTCTCTCTCTCTCTCTCTCTCTCTCTCTCTTTCTTTCTCTCTGTCTCTCTTTCTCTCTCTCTTTCTCTCTCTCTCTCTTTCTCTCTCTTTCTCTCTCTCTCTCTCTCTCTCTCTCTCTCTCTCTCTCTCTCTCTCTCTGTCTCTCTCTCTCTCTCCTTTCTTCCTTCCCTTTCTCTCTCTCTCCTTCTTTGTGAAAAATATGGTTTGAAATGGAGTATATTTGGGAAGATGATATAACAAAATATCTAAATTCTGGTAAGTTAATATGTATTTAACAGAAAGAATAAAAGATCACAAAAAGTTGAGCTTGGGGATCCTTAGAATTTCAAATGATTGAATGGTAAGGACATCAAAGAAGAAAATTACAATTAAAAGGGGGTGAGTTATTATTATCCAATAACCTCACTCCAGTTAAAGGAGATCAGATCATGACCCAGACCTATTTATTTCTCAAACAATGAACCTTGAATGGTTGGATTGTTTTTTCAATAGGAAGAAGAATGACTAATGAAATTGATTTTTTTTTCTTTTCCAGCCTATCTTCTCTTGATGATAAGTAGTCAGAACGATTCTCAGATACTCGTTTCACTTACTACTGATTTGTGGCCCTTCTGCCATACATACTCCCAGTTATGTGACTTCAAAAACACTCTAGAGATCTGCTTTTGCTCTATATTCCCACTTCTGATTAAATGAACAATTATAAGGAGAAATAAACCCTAGCTGTAATAACTCTATCATATGTAGTAGCTGCAAGGTACTCTATTGGTGACATTTTAATAGGATAATAAAGCTGCTAGAAGGCAGAACTAGCACCAATGGATAGGAGGTACAAAGAAGTAGTACATATGACTTTTAAATATGGATAGAATCTGAAATCACCAAACCCAAGCACACCATTTTACAGATGAGTAAACCGAGGCCCAGAGTGGTAAAGTAATCAGAGGACACACAAATAGAAATTAGCAGGGCATGGATTTGAACCTAGGTCCTTTGACTCCAAATACAGTACTTTAGTTTTGTAGTCAGGATGTTTACAGAGTTGTTTTCCCTGGGTGATGGCTATGGGGTCAGACTGCTAGCAGGATAGTGGTTGGTGTGGCTGAGTGGAACTCAGCTGCTATTCCAAAGCTCTAGAGATAGATAGCCCCTGAGTCCTGGCTTCTGTCTATAGATGTCTGTGCGGATGCCAAGGAGTAAGGAGAGTGATGGTTTAACTTGCCTGCCACAGTCTGACTTCTTCAGTTAGTCTGGCTTACAGGCCCATAGGGAGAAGCTAGTTAAGATGGCTGGCCCATTCTATGAGGGAAAGTGGCTAAAAGAATTGTCAGTACTTGGAGTTAAGAATAGAGTGCAATGGGGTGCTGTTTCTAGAAGTTCTTGGGTTTCACTATCCATTAGTGTCAATTGGTTAAGATGGTGGTGGTCACCAGGTAGTGGGAATCTTCCCACAGGTTGTTCTTCTTGATGATGACTGTAGGAGCAAGCTTAGAAGTGAGATTATTATTTTAAAGAGCACTGCTACTCTCAAGGCTCTTGGGTTCAATGACCAGGTTGTGGCATTTTTATTCCTTTTTTTTTTTTTTTTTTTTACAATAACTCTTATATCTACCCCCTTTTCTCTATTTACATGATGACATATTAGTTCAAACCTTCATCATTTTTCAATTTGACTATTTTACTTACTTCCTAACTGGCCTTCTGATTTCTAATTTCTTCTCTTTCCAAACCATTATCTTCCACACAACTGCCAAAATAAGGCAACCTTTTAATTTTCCCTGTTGCCTCTAAGATAAGATATAAAGTCCTTGTCCTGATACATAAGATATCCAATTCCAACCTGCCTTTCCTCCTGACTCCAATTTCCATCAAAAATAAATTTCTGTTTCTCAAATTTAGCATTCCATCTCCTGCCTGTACAACATGTATCTCATACCTAGAAGACCCCTCCTTTTTTAAAATTTTTTTCCCACCCCCTAACTGTGACCCTTCCTTTTTTAAAACAATGTCTGTTCCTTGGAATTATACTTTTTTCTGATTCATATGGCTATCCCCAACACCCCAAACATTCTTTTCCATATTTGCCTCCTGGCTTTCCTGACTTCTTTTATATCTCAACTAAGATCTATCCTTGTGCAAAAAAGACTTTTCCCATTCTCAATCTATTCTTCTTAGACTACCCTCAATTTATCCTATATCTGTTTATATTAATTGTTTGCTTCCAATTCCCCCTATTAGACATGAGTTCTTGCAAGTAGGGATATTTTTTATTTTTCTTTATCTACAGAACTTAATATTATGCCTGACATATATCAGATGCTTAATAGATTCTTATTGACTAACACTTTGTAACTACCAATGTTATGAACACATAAAATGACCTTCTGGCATTCAAAATCTCTTCTGGTCACTCACTTTCTGGATCTGTCTCTGTCTCTGTCTCTGTCTGTCTGTCTGTCTCTCTCTGTTTCTCTCTCTCTCTGTCTCTGTCTCTCTCTCTCTCTGTCTCTGTCTCTCTCTCTGTCTCTCTCTGTCTCTCTTTTTCTGTCTTTCTGTCTGTCTGTCTGTCTCTCTCTCTCTCTGTCTCTCTCTCTCTGTCTCTGTCTCTGTCTATCTTTCTCTGTCTGTCTCTTTCTGTCTCTTTCTGTCTCTCTGCATCTCTGTCTGTGTATGTGTCTCTGTCACTGTCTTTCTGTCTTTGCCTCTCTGTGTCTGTCTGTCTTTTTGTCTCTCTCTTGATTGACTTATTTGGGATGATGTTCTATTCCTTACTGTCTGTCTCTATCCACTTAATATCTAAAAACAAATTGAGTCTTCTAAATGCCAGGACCAATGGACTCCAACTTGATGTAATTGAGTATACCTTTAATCAGGGGTACAGTAGCAAATGCTTAATAACTGACTCTCCAAAAACACACTTTTCAGTTTAATATGAATCAATTAACTTTTTTTTTTACCACTTTCTTAAGTCTAGATACTGATTTGTAGCATTTTCCTATTTCCAATATATCAATTGCTACCTAGCCTTAATCACTGAATGGACACAGTCTGTTGAGACTTTAAAAAAAGCCTGGGTCTCCCATTGCAACTAGAGCCATCTCCAGTTGTCTTGATCTATATCTGGCTATTGGACCCAGATGGCTCTGGAGGGGAAAGTGAGCCAGGTGACCTTGCCCAGCCTCCTTCACTTAAATCCAATTCACTTGTATGTCATGGCGTCACCTGCCTGATGTCTTGGTTCTCTTTGAGAATGAAGGACAATTTAACAGCTCACACTGACAATTTAACAACCAACCCTCTCTAGCCTGTATGAACTAGCTCCAGTATACCCCCAGTTTTAACTATTATTGCATAGAAAAGACAAAGCATGTGCAAAAACCATGTAACTATTGGGCTTCAGCACCAGGTCAGAGACACTGTTAACTTTAGCCTCCGCTCAGATATCCAGGAAATCTCTCCTCATTCCCTTAGTTGTTATTGGTCTGTCCTTCCTCAAATTATCTTGCATCTAGGAACCTGTGGAAGCATTATCTAGCTCTAGCAGAATATAAACTTCTTGAGGACAGGAGCTATTCCACGCATTATCTTCTCCAGGACTAGTACAGTTCTTTGTGCATAGCATAGCTTTACTAAATATTTGGTGAACTGAATTTTGCTGATGGGAAAACAGCTGGGGAAGGTAACTTGCTGACAGCCACATTGTAGCAGATTCGAGAACCATTTCTGTTTTGCAGTGATCTTGCCATATTATTGATCTTAAAATGAATGATCCTTTTGATCTTACATCTCTTGCAGGTGTTCTCTTTCCTCTACTCACAGACACCATTTTAGTAGAGGTTGTCATTATTTTTTTTTTTGCCTAGACAATATTATAAGAGCCTTCTAATTGCTGTCCCTGCCTCAAATTTCTCCATAAGACTAGCCCTTCTAATGGGGGGCAGCATGCAAACAAATATATACTAAATGTGGTTAAATAGGAAATAATTAAGAGAGGGTCAGCCCTGGGATTGAGAGAGGCTGGGGAAAGTTTCCTCTAGAAGGTGGGATTTCAGTTGAGATTTAAAGGAAGCCATGGATGGGAGTAATCAGAGTAGAGGAGTGAAATTGTTGCTGGGGAACATCGGGACAGCCAAAGAAAATGCTTGGGGTGGAAGGAAGGAGACATGGATTGCCAAGAACTCAGTGTCACTGAATAAAAGAGTATATATTAGAGAATAAAGGTGTAAGAAGAATAAAGTTTGGAGGGACCTAGGTTGTGTAAAATGCCAATCAGAGTATTTTGTATTTGTTCCTAGAGGCAATAGGGAGCCAGTGATGCTTATTGAGTGGGGAAGGATGACAAGATCAGATCTGAATTTTGGGGAAATCACTTAATGGAGAATGATTCGGAGAATATCCTGAGCTCTTTTATTCTCCTCTGATCCAGTAGCATGTTTATTCATGTAAAATATGATGAAGAGGAACATCAAGGGCTGTCTCATGTTGCCACATTTAGGAAGGCAGGCCAATGAGTTGTGGGAGAAAAAAGGCAGAAATTGTTAGCAAATGCCTTAATTAGCATGGCAGATTTTCTTCATGTTCACCCCTCAAAGGCAATTTAGGTAGTAATGAAATTCTGGACCACTGAGAATTTTGGATTGGTATTATTAATTTCATTCATTCTGTAAAATTAATTGTATATATTACGTAGTTAATGTTATATGCTGAGCTTTACAAATATTATTTGATTTGATACAACTCTGGGAGGGAGGATGGTACCACTAATAACCCTATTTTACAGTTGAGGAAACTGAGGCCGTCAGAGGTTAAATGATATCATTTAATCTGTGCTCAACATCACACAGCTAGCAATTGTCTGAGGCCGAATTTGAACTCATATTCCTAGTTACAGATCTAGCATTCTACCTCCTTAGAAGAATGGAGAGTAATGATTTCTTCATTGCACAGTGAAGTGACAAGGTACACGATTACCTAGATGACTTTTGCTGTAAGTCTGTGTCTTGTGTGTGTGTGTATGTGTACACATGTATGATTTTGTTATGTCCATCTCTGAAAACCATCTTGCACATAATACTTGCAGTATTAGTCACAGAACTTATCAGCAAGTCTGGGAAATGATGAATTTCTTTTTTTTTAAATTAATTTTATAATTATAACTTTTTTTTTTGACAGTACATATGCATAGGTAATTTTTTTTACAATATTATCCCTTGTACTCGCTTCTGTTCCGAATTTTTCCTCTCCTTCCCTCCACCCCCTCTCCTAGATGGCAGACATTCCCATACATATTAAATATCTTATAGTATATCCTAGGTACAATATATATGTGCGGAACTGAATTTTGTTGTTGTTGTTGTTGCAAAGGAAGAAATGTATTCAGAAGGTAAAAATAATCTGGGAAGAAAAACAAAAAAAAATGCTCACAGTTTACACTCATTCCCCAGTGTTCCTTTTCTGGATGTAGCTGATTCTGTCCATCATTGATCAATTGGAACTGAATTAGATCTTCTCTATGTTGAAGATATCCACTTCCATCAGCATACATCCTCATACAGTATCATTGTTGAAGTGTATAATGATCTCCTAGTTCTGCTTGTTTCACTCAGCATCAGTTGATGTAAGTCTCTCCAAGCCTCTCTGTATTCCTCCTGTTGGTCATTTATTACAGAACAATAATATTCCATAACATTCATATGCCATAATTTACCCAACCATTCTCCAATTGATGGACATCCATTCATTTTCCAGTTTCTAGCCTCTATGAAAAGGGCTGCCACAAACATTTTGGCACATACAGGTCCCTTTCCCTTCTTTAGTATTTCCTTGGGATAGAAGCTCAGTAGTAGCACTGCTGGGTCAAAGGGTATGCACATTTTGATAACTTTTGGGCCATAATTCCAGATTGCTCTCCAGAATGGTTGGATTCTTTCACAACTCCACCAACAATGTATCAATGTCCCAGTTTTCCCACAGCCCCTCCAACATTCATCGTTATTTGTTCCTGTCATCTTAGCCAATCTGACAGGTGTGCAATGGTATCTCAGAGTTGTCTTAATTTTCATTTCTCTGATCAGTAGTGATTTGGAATACTTTCATATGAGTGGAAATAGTTTTAATTTCATCATCTGAAAATTGTCTGCTCATATCCTTTGACCATTTATCAATTGGAAAATGGCTTGATTTCTTATAAATTAAAGTCAATTCTCTGTATATTTTGGAGATGAGGCCTTTATCAGAATCTTTAACTGTAAAAATGTTTTCCCAATTTGCTACTTCCCTTCTAATCTTGTTTGCATTAGTTTTGTTTGTGCAGAAACTTTTTAATTTGGTGTAATCAAACTTTTCTATTTTGTGATCAATAATGATCTCTAGTTTTCCTTTGGACACAAATTCCTTCCTCCTCCACAAGTCTGAGAGGTAAACTATCCTGTGTTCCTCTATTTTATTTATGATCTTGTTCTTTATGACTAAGTCTTGGACCCATTTTGATCTTATCTTAGTATGTGGTGTTAAATGTGGGTCCACTGAATAAAACTCTTGAAAAAGCTAAAGTTTTATGCAAATGTGAATTATTATTAAATCATGAAGCTCAATAGAGCAATATGAAACTTGTGGAGTATCTGTAATGATGCTTACTTTATCCTGGATATAGAACTGAGGGAGTATTAATAGGGAAGTTTCCCTTTCAGAAAAGAGAAAAATCAGTTAAGTCAGTGACCAGGTGTAATCCTAAATGACAGCCTCTCCTAATCCTAATACAGAAAACAGTTCAAATGTTCCCTGCATCTCCCCTTTACTTTCCTCTCCACCCTATTCCCCATACAGAACACTCCTCCCTGTTTCTTATTCCCTGGTACAGAGGCTGAATTGAGCAGATTGTGAAGGACACTTACTGTCTCACCAAACCAGATTATAAGAAAGTCACTTGAGCTTTCTGAGCCTCAGTTTCATCATCTCTAAAATAGGGATAAACATATTTATATTACCTTTTCACAGAAGTGATGGGAACTATTATATCCCTCATTCTCAACCCCCTGGGAACATTCTGATTGTGAAGCTCAGCAGTGTCATCTCCTAATGATAACTTGATTCCTGTGAGTGGAGATAAACAGATTGTATCGCCAGCATCAAGCTCTGTTTGCCATTGAACATTATAGGCTATCACTTTGATGACAAAGAGGCAGCATCTGTTGATAAGAGCCCCTTTCAGTGGTATGACTACTGCCGATTTCTCCCTGTTGTCTGTGCTTGTGTGTTTCTCTCTCTCTCTCTCTCTCTCTCTCTCTCTCTCTCTCTCTCTTTTTTTTCTATTCCAGTGTGTTTTGACAAATCCTTCCCTCTGCAAGACCTTCTCTTTGGATCCATGGCTTTGATTGGGCACACGTGGTTATGTTTACTAAGAGGCTATGTTGGACAATATATCAATAAAGTGTCACTGACATTATATGGAAGAAGGGAACAAGGCATTCTTGTGAGTGACGTAGTTGTCTTGTTTATATGCTTATTACAAAAATGTAAATGCATGTTTTTATCTTTAGTACCAATCATCAAAGGTCATATCTTTCTCTTCACTGTTTACCTCCAGCTGCCTTGTCCTCAAAACTGGGAATCCCCAAAATCACTGGACCAGGGAGATCATCCCAATTTATCATAAGCAAAGATACTGTGATTATTATTATTTAATAGAAGCAAAGCAGGAATAGCAAGCAAATAACTATTGGGCATTAAAACCATAGCAAAGGAGGCATTAGTGATCATAACTAAAATCTGAAATCCACTGTTCATTCATTCAAGAGAGATCTAAAGAGAATATGGAGAATGGGAATGGTGGTTTGCCATTATTTTTAGTGCTCAAGTTTCTAGATTCTGTTGTTAAGAAGTTTGCTGATTCATTAGATAAACTTAACCTGTAATTATGGAATAGCAATTGATACCAATTAATCAATAAACATTTATTAAGCATATGCTTCATGTTAGATATTGTGAATGGTATTACTGATATAAAAAGAAGTAAAAGAGAGCCCCTCCCTCAAAGAATTTACAATCTAATGGAAAAATAGATAAATATAATATAAACAGAATGCTTCTTCCATAGATAGATTTTAATTGACATGAAGACAAGAATTGGATATTGTCCTCTTGGACACTAGATCTACCTATTATGGAAGATTTACAGGAAAAAAAGACAAGAATATTAGAGAATAAGGAAGATTTTTAGGAGTTAATGGAGGGAATACATGAATGAAATAATGTATTGAAAGAAAGACGTCAACTTATTCTTTTTTTAACATAGAATTATAACTCTTTGCTAATACATCTAAATATAAAAATTGATGATGAAAATAGTTGTATAAAGCAAGTCTGAAAAATTTATATCTAGGTATAACTTGGCACCTTTCTCTCCAAGCCTTAATTATAATTCTTAATAACCTACAAGTAGTTGCTAAAACACTTTGAACTTATATTAAAGACTGTTGAGTCCTGAGCAATGTCATTAATTATAAATCTTTAAAAAGTTTAAAAATATGGTTAGAGTAGTTAAATCAAGGATATATCATGTCACTTCATTAATTAATTAATTATTATTTAAGTATCCTAAAATTAAAGGCCAACCTGAGGTTTCTAAATGAATGAAGGACAATGTAATTTGTTAGATCATACCTGACTCAAAGAATAACTCAAGTGAACTTAGATTATGTAAGAAGCAGCAAGAATAAAGGATGAACACATCCCGGCCTTACTGTACTCTGCCCTAGTTAGAACACTGTCAGCATAGGTCAGCTTTAGGACTGGCATTTTAAAGAATGGCTTGAAAAATTGAAGTACATTAAAGAGGGTCATAGTCTCATAGAATAGTCAGGACCCTTAAAGCCTTATTATATAAGAATTGGTTGAAAGATTTTGATTATAACTTAAAGCATTTTGGGGAGAATATAAGAGTGAGGAATGAGTAGAACTAGAGTACCATCAAATATTTGAAGTAAGGATATGCTGGGGCCACTCTGAATCAGTTCTTAAGAGTTGATTGTCAAATTTTCTTCCTAAAATCTAAAAATTATTATTTATTTATTTTTAACATTTTTTTGAAAATTTAGTTCTATATTTTCTAATTCTCTCTCATCCCTTTCCTAGAGAGATCATTGAAAAGGTCAGGAAAGTGAAATTAATTATACATGTGAAATACTGCAAAAATATAGACATGTTACCAAAAAAAAAAAAAAAAAAAAAAAAAAGAAAATGAAGGGGAAAATTATGGGAAAATGGTCAAATAGGTCAGAAAATTCTAAGTTCTCCAGATTTGTTCCATAAGCAAAACAAAATTGTTTTCATGCCTTAGAGCAGACATGGGCTGGTGAAAGACAAATAAGACTTGGAGCAGAACAGAGGTCTTCCTGATATAATGCGAGAAGAACTGAAGAAATACTTCAAGATCAGGGATTTAACTTTTGTAAAATGTAAACTCCTCCAGTCTAGTGCCACAGAAACAGCACAAAGAGATCTTTATGCTAGGACTAATTGGTTCTTAGTCTCAGCCCAATCCATAGAAACTTTCACCTTCTGGACAACATGAGGTATGAAGGTGGCCTGAGTTCAGCAAGATTGAGTGAACACAGGGTGAATAGGCACACCAGACCTGACTATGTTGGTGACACTGGGCAAGAAGGAACCAGCACACCCTATGAGTGCAAAAGTAGGGGGGTAGGGACACGTTTGCTCTGGGTACTTGCAGGAGGGTAAAGCTTTTGGTTTGGGGTGTTAGGTCAGAGGGGACAACTGAAGTGAAGCCAGAGGCACTATTCTCCCAACCCCAAGATTAGAAATACTTATGCTGCTACTTCTCATAAAAAAGTAAATCATTAAAGAAAAAAAAAACTCAACCATAAAAACTAACTATGAAAATAGGGAAGATGGGGTTCATCTTCAGAGGAGAACAGTGAAGTAAAGTCTCTTCTACCCCAAAGAGTAATTCTTCCCAGAAAGAATTTATAGAAGAACTCAGAGAATACTTTAAAAATCAAATAAGAGATTTAGGGAAAAAAGAAACTTTAAAAGGACCATTCTAGAAAAACAAGAAAATTATGGGGGGGGGAAATGTTAATTGATCAGAAAAGACAATACAAAGTATTAAAGAATAAAATAATTCTTTGAAAATTTGAATTGGGAAAGGGGAAGCCAATGAAGCTATAAGAGATTAATAAATAACAAAATAAAATATAAAGAATGAAAAATAGAACAGAGTGTGAAATATTAGGAAAAAGAACAGATATGGAGAGCAGATCAGAAAGAGAAAATATAAGAATAATTGAACTACCTAAAATCTGGGACCAAAAAAAAATAACCTAGACATAATAATGCAGGAAATAATAAAATAAAATAAAATTGTCCTGGAGTGAGAGAGCATGAGGGGAAGTAGAAATAGAAAAGATCCAATAATCACTATCTCAAAAAGATTTTACATGGAAAACATATAGGAATATTAATGGCTAAATTTCAAAACCCCCAGATCAAAGAGAAAATTCTAGAAAAAGAATCAGACAAAAAAACTAACTAATTCAAGTATGCTGGAACTAGAATGTGGAATTGTTTGGGATTTATCAGTAGCTATAATAAAAAAAGACAAAAACTGTAGTTTCTGAAATTATATATATCAACAATCAAAAGAACTAGATCTGTGGCCAAACATGTCATATCCAGCAAAACTAACCATGATATTAAACAAACAAACACACAAATAAAAAACATTTAACAAACTTTCAGATTTTTAGGGTTTTGTCTCAACCAAACCTAAGCTGATTAGAAAATTTAACATATAAAAGCCAAGACCAAAGACAAACTATATGTTTCGCATGTGGAAACATAAACCATATATCTAAAATTGACATTTGTAATTGAGTACTTCAAAAGAAAGACTGAATCAGAGTTAAGTATAATCTGACTCAAAAGGGCCAAAATGTTTAGGAAAAGGTAAAAATAGTAATAATAATATACAAATGAGGTGCAAAGGAAGAACCAACATAGAGATATTAGGGGAAGGAGGGCTAGTAGTTCTGAAGACCTACTTAATTGGAGAATGGGTTAAATAGGGAACCATACATACATTTACATATAGATATATACCTATGTGTGTATATATGTACATATGTATATGTCTATATTTATCTATATCTACACACACATACACATATAAATACATAAAGCCTGAAGGGTATGGCATCCCCCAAAATCTATAAAGAAATAAGAGAGAGGGAATAAGATAAGATGAGGTATGGAAGGGTGTGTAGATTTATGGCAGTAGGATAAGGTCTGTAGATTAATGGGAAAAGGATAAAGATGAAGGGTAAAGATAGCAGGAGAAGATTAGAGTGGGATCCCTATGAAATGAGGCTAAGTAACAAATAGCAAGGCAAGTTAAGAAGTAGAAGTAAAGTAAAAGAATTAATAGAGTTAGAAAATAAGAGATATACACATATACAAAAACAAAGACTAGGAATAAAATTTATTAGAAAAAAAAAGTAGGTCCAGAGCATAAAAAAATAACCTACAATCAAACAGAAGAAAGATAGACAGCCATGAATTTGTAATTTCTTTTATAATAATATACAATTTCTTGAAATGGAACTCTATTGCTACATATTTTGAATCTTCCCCAATTTTCTGCTGGGCACATGATAATCTTTTATTTTCCATTTTCCTTTTCTTTCTTTTACTTTCTCCTTTCTTTTACTATTTCATATTGTTTTAAATAGATTTAAAAAAAGAAAGTAAAAAAAAAATTATGATTCAATTTACACCCAGACTTTATTTCTTCATGATTCTTTCAGAATTGTATTGGATCATTGTCTTGATTAGAATAGCAAAGTATTTCACAACTTATCATCCTTTTCTTTTGCCTCTGCTCACTTCACTTTGCATCATTTCATATAGTTCTTACCAATTTTTTCTGGATGAATTCTGCTCATAATTTCTTAAAACACAATAATTTTCTATCACAACCATGTACCACAACTTGCTCACTCATTCTCTGGTTAATGGGCATCCCCTCAAGTTCCAATTCTTTGCCATCAGAAGAAATTATATAAATATATTTGTGTATAGAGATTGTTTTCATTTTTCTTTGATTTCTCTTGGATATAGATTTAAAAGTGATATTTCTATATCATAGGATATGCATAATTTCATAGCTCTTTGTTTGAACTTTAGTAATTCACAATTACACCAACAATGCATTATTAGTATCCACATTTTCCCTCATCCCTTCCAGCATTTGTTATTTTCCTTTTTTATCATGACAGCCAGTCTGATATGTGTGATATAGTGTTATTTTGTTTTAATTTTTATTTTTATAATAAAAATTATTTCAAAATTTTCTCAAATGATTGTAGCTAGTTTTGATTTCTTTTTCTGGAAACCACTTGTTCATATTTTTTGACCATTTTTGTATATTGAACAATGACCCTTATTTTTATAAATTTTATGAGGTTCCCTATGTATGTGAGAAATGAGGCTTATATCAAGGAAACTTACATAAATTCCCACCCACCCCAGTTTTCTGCTTTTCTTCTAATCTTGGATGCATTGATTTTTCTAATTTAATATAATCAAAATTATCCATTTTATATATTGTGATATTCTCTATTTCTTATTCAATGATTAATTTTTTCACTTATCCATGGATCTGACAAGTAATATTTTTCCATGCTCTCCTAATTTATTTATGACATCACCCTTTATGTCTAAATAATATACTTATTTTGATCTTGTCTTTGTATACAATATGAAATGTTGGTCTATACCAAATTTCTGCCAAACTACTTTCTAGTTTTCCAGGAAACTCATTATCACAAAGTGAGTTCTTGACCCCAAAGACTAGATCTTTGGGTCTATCACATACTAGTTTGCTAAGGTCATTTACTACTAAGTATTGATTATATACCTAATGTATTCTAAGAAACATCATCCTATATTTTAGCCAGAAAACAGATTGTATTGATGATTATTACTTTATTGTATAGTTTAAAAATTGGAACTGCTGGACTGCTTTCTTTCACATTTTTTTCATTGATTTCCTTGATATTCTTGATTTTTTTGTTTTTCCAGATGAATTTTGCTGCTATGTTTTTCTAGATCTAAAAAATAAGTAATTAGTAGTTTAATTGACAAAGGATTGAATAAATATATTAATTTAAGTAGAATTACCATTTTTTCCTTTTTTTCCTTTTTTTAATATTTTTTACAAAAATTTTATGCATATATAATTTTTCAGCATTGACAATTGAAAAATCTTTTGTTCCAACTTTTCCCCTTCTTCTCCCCACTCTCTCCCCCAGATGGCAGGTTGACCAATACATGTTAAATATGTTAAAGTATAAGTTAAATGCAATATACATGAGCAAACAGTTGTTTTGCTGCACAAAAAGAATCGGATTTTGAAACAGTGCACAATTAGCCTGTGAAAGAAATAAAAAATGCAGATGGACAAAAATAGAGGGATTGGGAATTCTATGTAGTGGTTCATAGTCATCTCCCAGAGTTCTTTCTCTGGATGTAACTGGTTCAGTTCATTACTGCTCTATTGGAACTGATTTGGTTCTTCTCATTGTTGAAGAGGGCCACATCCATCAGAATTGATCAGTATTGTTGTTGAAGTGTATAATGGTCTCCTGGTCCTGCTCATTTCACTCAGCATCAGTTGATATAAGTTTCTCCAACAATTAGAATTGCCATTTTTATCATATTTACTGAGCCTACCCATGAACAATTAATATTCTTCCAATTATTTAGTTCTGTCTTTATTTCTATGAAAAGTTGCAGTTGTGTTCACATAGTTCCTGGGTTTGTTGTAGCAGTTATTTTATCATTTCTGTAGGCATTCCAAATGGAATTTATCTCTATATTTCTTCCTGCTATGCTTTTTTCATAATACATAGAAATGCTCATGATTTATATGCTCATGAATGTGAATATATTTTATGTCCTGCAACTGTGCTAAAATGTTACTTGTTCAATTAGTCTTTTAGTTGATTCTCTAGAGTACATTAAATATACCATCAATATAATTTAAAAAGAAAGATAGTATTTTCCCCCCACAAGTTATTTTAATTTCTTCAAATTCTTTTTTCTTATATTATTGCTAGCTAGAATTTCTAGTACAATATTGAATAATAGTATTGATAATAGACATTCTTGCTTTACCCTTATCTTATGGGGAAGGCAAAAACCTTTTTTCTATTAAAATCATGTTTACTGATAGCTTTAGGTAGATACTAGTAATAATTTTAAGGAAAACTCCAATTATTTCTATGCTTTCTAAGGTTTTTAATAGAAATAAGTGCTGTTTTTTAGTCAAAAGCTTTTTCTGCATCCATTGAAATAATTGTATGATTTTTATTGTTATTGATAGTTTTTCTAATACTGAACCAGCTCCAACTTCCTGGCAAAAATCCTATCTAATCACAGTGTATAATTCTTTTGATATATTTCTGGAATTTCCATGCTAATATTTTATTAAAAATTTTTGCATCAATATTCATTAGGGAAATTGGTCTATAGTTTTCTTTCTTAGTTTTTATTCTTCTTGATTTAGTTATAAAAACACATTTGTGTCACAAAAAAAGAATTTAATATGATTCTTTATTTGTCCATTTCCCCAAATAATTTATATAGTGTTGATATTAATCATTCTTTAAATATTTCAGAGAATTTTTTTCTTGGGGATCTCATTTACTGCATGTTAAATTTCTTTTTCTAAGATAGAGTTTTTTTTCTAGTTCTGTTAATGAAGACAATTCAAATATTTTGTACATATTCATCCATTTTATATATGTTATCAGATTTACTGACATATAATTGGACATGATTATCAAATTTCCAGTGTGTGCAGTTGTACCTCAGAAATCAGAAGGTTGATTTATGGTTTTATTGATTTCTAAACAATAAAGTAATAAAGAAAATGTTAATTATACAAATTAAATGTAAAAGCTCATGATATATACATTTTTTTCAAGAGAGATCTGATTGTTAAACATTGATCAAAGATCTATATCATGAAAGAGGAAATTGATTTGTTCCAAATGATTCCACAGGATAGAGTTAGGAGCAATGGATTAAAATTACAGAGAAATCAACTTTCACTCAATGTAAAGAGAAGCTTCCTAACAAAAGTGTGATAAGCTGACTTGATAAGTAATACATTTCTTATTGGGACAGCTTTTTAAGGAAAAACTAAGGTATCAAACTTTAGGAATGTTGTACAGAAGACTCCTATTCTTTTTAATTTTTAATTTTTAATTTTTTTTATTAATTGTTATAATTATAACATTTTCTTTGACAGTACATATGCATAGGTAATTTTTTTTTACATTATCCCTTGTACTCCATTCTGTTCCGAGTTTTTCCTCTCCTTCCCTCCACCCCCTCCCCTAGATGGCAGGCATTCCCATACATGTTAAATATCTTATAGTATATCCGAGGTACAATATATATGTGCAGAACTGAATTTTGTTGTTGTTGTTGCAAAGGAAGGATTGTATTCACAAGGTAAAAATAATCTGAGAAGAGAAACAAAACAAAAGAAAACAAAAAACAAACAAACAAAAAAAAAACAACAATGCTCACAGTTTACACTCATTTCCCAGTGTTCCTTTTCTGGGTGTAGCTGATTCTGTCCATCATTGATCAATTGGAATTGGATTAGCTCTTCTCTATGTTGAAGATATTCACTTCCATCAGAATACATCCTCATACAGTATCATTGTTGAAGTGTATAATGATCCCCTAGTTCTTTTCGTTTCACTCAGCATCAGTTGATGTAAGTCTCTCCAAGCCTCTCTGTATTCCTCCTGTTGGTCATTTCTTACAGAACAATAATATTCCATAACATTCATATGCCATAATTTACCCAACCATTCTCCAATTGATGGACATCCATTCATTTTCCAGTTTCTAGCCACTATGAAAAGGGCTGCCACAAACATTTTGGCACATACAGGACCCTTTCCCTTCTTTAGTATTTCCTTGGGATATAAGCCCAGTAGTAGCACTGCTGGATCAAAGGGTATGCACATTTTGATAACTTTTTGAGCATAATTCCAGATTGCTCTCCAGAATGGCCAGATTCTTTCACAACTCCACCAACAATGTATCAGTATCCCAGTTTTCCCACAGCCCCTCCAACATTCATCATTATTTGTTCTTGTCATCTTAGCCAATCTGATAGGTGTGTAATGATATCTCAGAGTTGTCTTAATTTGCATTTCTCTGATCAATAGTGATTTGGAACACTCTTTCATATGAGTGGAAATAGTTTTAATTTCATCATCTGAAAATTGTCTATTCATATCCTTTGACCATTTATCAATTGGAGAATGGCTTGATTTCTTATAAATTAAAGTCAATTCTCTGTTTATTTTGGAGATGAGGCCTTTATCAGAACCTTTAACTGTAAAAATGTTTTCCCAATTTGTTACTTCCCTTCTAATCTTGTTTGCATTAGTTTTGTTTGTACAGAAACTTTTTAATTTGGTGTAATCAAAATGTTCTATTTTGTGATCAATAATGGTCTCCAGTTCTCCCTTGGACACAAACTCCTTCCTCCTCCACAAGTCCGAGAGGTAAACCATCCCATGTTCCTCCAATTTATTTATGATTTCATTCTTTATGCCTAAATCTTAGACCCATTTTGATCTAATCTTAGTATCTGGTGTTAAATGTGGGTCCATGCCTTGTTTCTGCCATACTAATTTCCAGTTTTCCCAGCAGTTTTTGTCAAATAATGAATTCTTATCCCAAAGTTTGGAATCTTTGGGTTTGTCAAACACTAGATTGCTATTTTTATTCACTATCTTGCCCTGTGAACCTAACCTATGCCACTGATCAACTAGAAGACTCCTATTCTTGAATGGTGGCATTAAATGAGGCTCCTTCCTATTCTGAGATTCTGTGTTGCAGTGATCCTATCATGAGGTTGTCATAGTTTACTCATGACTTTAAACACCTCAAAGCAGGAGAGGAAGACTAGTGCAACAGACTGTATGATCATAAGAAAAATATTCCCATAAGATACTGAGAAGTTATTGAAATCTCTATCAAGGTACAAAGAACAATTGGTTTTTATTGTGACTAAACATACATCACTGTAACACATAGGAAAAAAAATTAAATGCATGATTATAAAATGAATTTTTCAAAAACCAACCATATTTTGCTTACATCCAGAGGAACATTTAAAAGAGTTACTTAATCAATTGTTTTGAAAAGAAAAGAGCTGTTTCATTAAATTAGAGAATGATTTATGTGCACATACTACCCCCATCTAGACACATATTGGGTTTGCTTAAAGATTTGTATACTTCTGTTGCCCCAACTGACCAGGCAATGTATATCTGATTGTATGTTTATGAATTATAATATAAGGTAGAAGTATCTTTGAATCTCTCAAAATTGTCTGATAATGGACACTGGGGATTTGATTTGGAGGCAGCTAGATAGAAAGTAGATAGAATACCATAGTTTGCAGTTAGAAATCTGGCCTCAGACACTAGTTTTGTGACCTTGGACAAAGTTCTTTACCCTGTTTGTCTCAGTTTTCTCATCTGTAAAGAGCTGTAGAAGGAAAAAAAAAATAAACTATTCCAGTATTGTTGCCAAGAAAACTGCAAATGGAGTAATAAAGAGTTGGATATGACTATAATAACTGAACAAGAGACTATAATAAGAAGTTTTTTTCTCCTTCTACTTTTATCCAATCCAATCTGACAAGTACTTATTATGTACCTTATGATCGGTTTCCTAAGTGTGAAAGATATAAAAGCCAGTTGAGAAAACTACTCTTGCTCTCAAATGGCTTACCATTTTTTTTTTGCCAATAACTTAGCCTGAGAACATTTTTGAGTTTTTAGATTATAAAGTGGGATTAGTGTCTCACTACCTCACAGGGGATGTTACATCAAGATATCCATTTATGTAGTCATCCCTTTATTTCATCCATCTATTCATTGTGTTCCCTATGTCTTTATCACTCTTTCATCCACTTACTCATTGAATAAACATTATTGAATACTCCAATCATCCTATATATGAGGAAAAAAAGAGTTTAGAACATGTGTTCCTTGTTTTTAGGAACTGCAGCCTAGAGAGGAAGATATAATAACCAAAGCCATTAGAGAACAGTTATAAAATCAATATGTGTAAAATAAGGGAATATATTTAAAATCCACTATTTCCTCACTTCCAGTATGGGAAACATCTCCATAGATGGACATCTTTTAATAGTTTACTACATCAGTCCTAGGGATTATTAAAAAAAAGAGTTAAGGGACTTGCCAAACTTTCTGTGACCCCTTTGGGGTGACTTGATGACTCAGTGGATAAAGTGCTGCCCCTGGAGTCAGGAAAATGCAAGTTTGCATTCTGCCTCAGACACTTATTAGTTATGTGACCCTGAACAAGTCACTTAGCCGTATTTGCTTCAGTTTCCCCACCTGTAAAATGAGCTAGAGAAGAAAACAACAAACCAATCCTTTGCCAAGAAAACTCCAACTAGGTTTATGAAGAAGTGACTGAACAACAACACCATAGTCCCTCTCGGGACACATTTTCACTATCTTTCTAGGAATTCTACCCTCTTCCTAGGTTGTGATGCGAAGACACTAATTCTGAGCTCTGTCTTACCAAATGAACTTATTAAATATAGTTCTGTGGCAAATGAAAAAAATATGCTGAAAGCAAATAAAGGGAGTGACATGAAGGGCCAAGCAAAAGTCTTCATATACTTTTAAAAGGAAGGATGGCCATCTGGCCTGGCAGATATACTCGTTTTACATTTCCACTGGTACATGACTGACATCATTTACCATTAAGTTCTATTTGAATAAAATGGCAGTAGACATTTAGGTAATATTACAGGGCAATAAATGTTTAAGAGCCTTAGGGGTATGAGCTTTCCAAATGCAGTCCAGATCCAGATGCTAAAAATATTGCTAATATATTAACCTTTTTCAAACTTTTGAACAAATGATAGAGGTTCTCCCACCCCCCTCCGTACATACACCCCGTGCCCATCCACCCTTTCTTTTCTCACTCTGAATTGTTTAAGAGTTTCCTGGTTACAATTTTCCCTCCTTTTCCCTGCTTTTTAACTGCACTGGATAGAAGAAGCATGAGGGAAATGTAGTTAAAATTCAAAATGCTTCCCCTTTATCATTACCATGAATCAACACAATAAATGAGCCCCTTCAGAGCACGGTAATAAGAATTTGATAAATCATCAGCCAAAAATTAACTAGATGTCAAAACAATCTTTGGGAAGTGTGATGGATTAGGGGTGATAGCAGCAATTAATCTCCCAGCATGACTTCACAGGAGAGACACAACTAGTGAGATGGATAGAGGGGGGGACTGAGGCCCTGCAAGGTCAGGACACTGCAGAAAGGAGAAAGGGAGCAAGTAGTAGGAGAGCAGAAGGGGGAGAGTGGGGAGGAAAAGAGAAATGGAGGGGAGCACAGGAGATGGGAAAAGGGAAGGAAGAGAGAGAGAGAGAGAGAGAGAGAGAGAGAGAGAGAGAGAGAGAGAGAGAGAGAGAGAGAGAGAGAGAGAGAGAGAGAATGAGAATTCAACTGAGTCTGCAATACCCAGGCATCCAGCAGCTGAGCTAGAGGTCAGTTACATGCCTTTGAAAAGCTTTTCTGTATCCAGCTGCTCTCTCTGATGAGGCAAGCATTTTTCTGCCTGTGCTAATAAATGCCACAAGCCAGCTCATGGGGCTCAACACATGGCCAGGGTGAGCAAGCAGGAGACCAAAGAGCTCTTAATATGGGGAGATGGGTATCTTTGCAAACAAAAACAAGAGAAGGAGACCCAGGAGGAGCCCTGTAAGGCCTGGGTGGAGGTAGGAAGGGACAGGTAAGAGAAGAGAAAAGGAGAGGGAGCCTCCTTCTCCTTTAATTCCCCTTCCCCTTATTGTATCTACCTCATAAACCCCAAACTATTTGAGTATTGCCCTAGATGTGCTCCGACGAAGCAATGGAACTACTGAGAAATTTCCGTTGAACAAGAATGGAGAGAGGGTATGCTGCAGGGAGGAGCCTGGCCTAGGAGCCTGGGGGGTGAAACTTTCAATTGTAAATTTCTCCATCTTTTTGAGGGGATTCATTCCTGCATTTCTTCTTCACAAGAGAGTTTATGAAACTGGAAGCAATAGCAGCTGGGAAGGGGCTTGGGGAAAAAGCCCAGAAAGGGGAGAGGGGTATGGTAGGAAGGCTCTTATCTCCCCACTTTTCGCACCAGTGGTAAGTTCTAGCATCCTGAGGCTGGGCCTCTTGTCTCCACTCTCCCTAATGAGGGCCTCCAGGGTGGAGAAGAGTGGTCCTGAGAGCTTAGAGCTGAGCAGGCAGGCTGAACTGATGGGAAGAGGATGGGATGTGCTGGAGGGAAAGTGGAGAAATGAACATAAAGCTAGATCTGAGTAAATTACCCAGGAAAGCCAAATGAAGGGAGAAAAGGAAAAATGTTTCATTCTAGTAGGAAATCAATTAGAATTATGGGATTTCCAGTCTTAGACATATTCAATTCAATTCAACAAACATTAAGTGCCTCCTCTGTGCAAGGCTTCTGAGAGGCAGTATGTCATTATGGATAGACAGTCATCCTCAGAGACCTGGGTTCAAGAGCCACTTCTGATCTACACTAGAGGGGTGACCCTGGGCAAGACACTTCACCTCTCAGGGCTGCAGGTAACTAACTCTACAATTCACAGAGAAGATATTGTCTTGGATTAATGGATGGAATTTCCTCATCTGGAAGATTTTTATACTGATAAAATAGCAATTCTAATCCCTATCCCTATCTCTTTATCTCTAACTACAAGGTACTGTGCTACAGGTTTAGATTATAAGGACAAAAGCAAAAAGGAAAAGATTAAGTTAAGGAGTTTGCATCTTGGGGCAGTGTTGATGGTGATGGTGTAACATGTACCATCCGTAAGTCTAGTGGTGGTATTTTGCAGGTCTTGTCAGTCATTCTTATTCACCCCTTAAATCTCTTGTGTAGTGGCTACATGATTTCTAACCACTTCTTCATCTCTTCCCTTCTGGGAAGAAATTTTCTCTCCAACCAAATCCAGAAAAGATAACAAAAAATCCTACCTCAGTGCAAACCCAGGTAATTGGCTCACCCCAGGCATTCCTACTTTTACTCACTACTTAGAAGTCTAGGGTAAGTGATCTCCTTTTGCTCTGAGAAATTGTAAAAAAAATGAATCAATAGTTTTCTTCTACATGTCCAAGCACCCAGCCAGAAAGAGTACTCTGGAAAAACATCCAAGTTACTTTTTTTTTCTTTGCCTAAGTCTCATGAAATGCCCCCTCTCAAATGCATTCAGTGATCAAGAGCTTTTATCACAATTTCTGGGACAAAAATAAATAATATGTGAAATAAAATTTTGTGACACAAAGGTTTTTAGCACTCCAAAACAAAAAAAAATCTTCTAAGACAAAGGGGGACAAAATGGAAAGTGGAATGAAAGTTCACTAGTCTAGCCTTGGGAGTTCTGACTGGTTCTAACAAGGCAGCACCTGTTATGTGTCTCTGATGCATGCTATAATCACAATATTTTGGCATAAGAAGTTCAGAACTACTCAAGACAGCTATTTCCTACTCCCCCACAGCTATACCCCTGCCTTCCTAGCTTCTTTTCTCCAATTCAGTTTAGCTTCTCTTAAGGATCTGCTTCATAACCCTATTTTTTTAAACCCACATTACTAACATTTAAAAATATTTAAAATTTTGAGTTCCAAATTTTGTTCCCCCTCCTTCCTTCCCTTCTCCCCTCCTTGAGATGGTAAGCAATCAGATATAGGATATACATGGGTGATTATATAAAACATTTCCATATTAGTCATTTTTGTACAAGAAGATTCACTGCTGGATCAAAGAGTATGCACATTTTGATAACTTTTTGGGCATAGTTCCAAATTGCTCTCCAGAATGGCTGCATGTATTCACAATTCCACCAACAATGCATCAGTGTTCCAGTTTTCCCACATCCTCTCCAACATTCATCATTATTTGTTCCTGTCATCTTAGCCAATCTGACAGGTGTGTAGTGGTATCTCAGAGTTGTCTTAATTTGCATTTCTCTGATCAGTAGTGATTTGGAACACTCTTTCATATGAGTGGATTTAGTTTCAATTTCATCATCTGAGAATTGTCTGTTCATATCCTTTGAGCATTTATCAATTGGAGAATGGTTTGATTTCTTATAGATTAGGGTCAGTTCTCTATATATTTTAGAAATGAGACCTTTGTCAGAACCTTTAACTTTAAAAATATTTTCCCAATTTGTTACTTCCCTTCTAATCTTGTTTACATTAGTATTGTTTGTACAGAAACTTTTTAGTTTGATGTAATCAAAATCTTCTATTTTGTGATCAATAATGATCTCTAGTTCTCCTCTGGTCATAAATTCCTTCCTCCTCCACAGGTCTGATAGGTAGACTATTCTCTGTTCCTCTAATCTATTTATTATCTCATTCGTTATGCCTAAGTCATGGACCATTTTGATCTTATCTTGGTATATGGTGTTAAGTGTGGATCCATATCTAATTTCTGCCATACTAATTTTCAGTTTTCCCAACAGTTTTTTCCAACTAATGAATTTTTATCCCTAATGTTGGTATCTTTGGGTTTGTCAAACACTAGATTGCTATATATGTATCCTTTTTTGTCCTTTGTATCTAATCTGTTCCACTGATCTACCAGTCTATTTCTTAGCCAATACCAAATGGTTTTGGTGACTGCTGCTATATAATATAGCTTTAGATCAGGTACACTTAGACCACCTTCCTCTGACTTTTTTTTTTTCATTAGTTCCCTTGCAATTCTCGACCTTTTATTCTTCCATATGAATTTTGTTGTTATTTTTTCTAGGTCATTCTAGTTTCTTGGGAGTCTGATTGGTAGAGCATTAAATAAATAGATTAGTTTGGGGAGTATTGTCATCTTTATTATATTCGCTCGGCCTATCCAAGAGCACTTAATGTCTTTCCAATTATTTAAATCTGACTTTATTTTTGTGGCAAGTGTTTTGTAATTTTTCTCATATAATTCCTGACTATTCTTTGGTAGATGGATTCCCAAATACTTTATACTCTCAACATTTGTTTGGAATGGAATTTCTCTTTGTATCTCTTGCTGTTGCATTTTGTTGGTGATATATAAAAATGCTGAGGATTTATGTGGATTTATTTTGTATCCTGATGATTTCTTTTTCTAAGACTGAGTTACATAAATATTGTATTTCTTCTTTTAATTTGGATGATTTATATTTTTATGGATATTCATCTATTTTATTTAGGTTATTGAATTTCTCTTCATTGATGATGAATTCACTGTTTCATTAGATACTAATAATTAAATTTTCCTCTTTCCTTTTTAAAATAAAATCAACCAATGGTTCATTTGTTCTTTTTTTTTTTAATTAAAAAAAACTCTCTATAGTTCAATTAATTAGTTTAATTAATTCAATTAATTAGTTCAACAGTCTTATTCCTTTCAATTTTATTAAACTTTCATTTTTCAGGATTCCAATTTGATTTTCAGTTGGAGATTTTTTATCCCAATGCAATCTTTTTTTTCCCTTTTATTTTATGGATTTAGACAATTAGTGATATAAATTTTGCTTTAAGTACCACTTTGGCTGCATCCCCTAAATCTTGATATATTGTCTTATTGCTATCATTTTTAATGACTTTATTAGTTGTTTTAATTTTTTGTTCTTTGACCCACTTGATTTTTAGGATTAGATTATTTAATTTCCAATCATTTAAAGCTCTATTTCCATTGTTTATTATTGAATGTAATTTTATTGCATTATGATCTAAAATTGATGCATTCACTGTTTCTGGGTTTTTTTGCATTTGTTATGAAGTATTTTTTGTTCTAATCTAAGATCAATTGTAGTGAAGGTATCAGGTACTGCTAAGAAAAAGATATATTCTTTTCTATACTCCTTCAATTTTCTCCACAGATTTATCATATCTAATTTTTCCAGATTTTTATTTGCCTTCTTAACTTCTTATTATTGGTTAGATTTATTTAGTTCTGAGAGGGGAAAGGTAAGGTTCCCTCATTAGTATAGTTTTATCCTCTATTTCATGTTAAGAACTATGCCTGGGTGAAGGGGCAGGTCAATACTCCATGAACCCCTGTAGCTGTGGATCATGATACTTGAAGGAGTTGCAAAGCAGCCTTTATTGACACAGGTGTTGCTTGTGGACTGGGAATGAAATAAATTGGAGGCAGAGGGAAGAGGAGAGAGGTCAGAAAATGCAATTGCCTCTCAGCCTCCTTGTATCATCATCATCCTCTCACATGAAGAAATCATTTTTACATGTCTGAGTTAGACCTCCAACAGCCACTGGCAGGTAGCTCCCATATCACAATTTCATCCTGTAATTCATTCATCTTCTTAAAAATTTGAGAAATAATACATTTTGGTGCACATATTTAGTATTGATATGATTTTATTGTCTATAGTACCTTTCAGAATGTTATAATTTTTTTCTTTATTTTTTTTCTTTGATCTCTTTTGAACTTTTGCTTTGTCTGAGGTCATGATTGCTACCCCTGCTTTCTTTACTTCTAAAGCATAATAGATTCTGCTCCCTTACCTTTATCCTATGTGCATCTCTCTACTTGAAATGTGTTGATTATAAACAACATATTGTAGGATTTTATTTTTCTGCTATTTTAATTCCATTTTATGAATGAGTTCATCTAAATCACATTTATACTAATGATAACTGTGTATTTCCCTCCATGCTATTTTTCATTGTTCATCTCCTCCTTGCTCTTCCTCTAACCTTTCCCTCCTAACAATTGTCTTACTTCTGATCACTACCTTCAGTGATATACCCTCTCCTTTTTCAGCCCTCCTTCCTCTTCTATCATCACTAATCCTTTTTACTTCTTTATAGAGTAAAGTAGAATTCCTTATCCAACTAAATGTGTGTTATTTTATTTTAATTTAATTTAATTTTATCTTTTAAAACCAATTCATTATAATTGCTCTTTCATACCTCTTTTATTGAGACAATATATTACATTCCATCTCCCCTCTCCTTCTTCTTTCAGTGCAAATTTCTTTCTTATCCTTTTTTTTTTGGGGGGGGTTATTAAATTCATACCGTCTAACCATATATATGCCTAATTTTTCTTATACTAAGGTGCCAATAGTTACAATACTATCTTGCCATGTGGAAATATAAAGTTTAACTTTATTGAATTTCTTATGTTTTCTGTTTTTTATTTTTTTTAATCTTTTGATATTATCCTTGAGTCTTTAGAGGTCAATCTTTTTTTTTTTTTAATTCAGCTTTGGTCATTTAAATAGAAATGCTTGAAAGTCTTCTATTTCATTAAATGTTGCTGGATAGATAATTTTTTGTTGTAATCCTAACTCTTTTGCCTTCCAGTATATCATATTCCAAGCCCTTTTGGTTCTTAAACATGGAACCTTCCAAATCCTGTGTGTTCTTTACTGCAACTCGATGATCTTTGGATTATTTGTGCTTGTATGAACTAACTCCTCAGACTGTGATCTCTGAAATTTGGCTATGATGTACGTGGGAATGTCTTTCAGGTGTTAACTGGTGGGTTCTTTTGATTTGTATTTTCTCTCTGGTTCTAATATATCCAGAGTAGTTTTCTTTGATAATTTTTTGAGAGATGTTATCTAGGCTTTTTTTAAAAATAAAATGTTTTATGAGGTTAAATACTTTTTTATATTAACTCTCTTGCAATAAATTATTTTAAAAAAGGAAAACAAAAAGAATAGGGATACTTGAGAAAAAAATATTAACTCTCTTGCATCTATTTTCTAGGGCAGTTCTTTTTCCCATGAGAAATTTTATATTTTCTTCTTTTTGCTATTTTTGTTTTTGTTCTTGCTCATGTTCTTCATGTTCTTTTTAATTTTTTGATTTTATCTTTATCATATCTTCCTGTCTCATAGAGTCATTAGTTTCCAATTGTTCAATTCTAATTTTTAATTAATTATTTTCTTCAATGAGATTTTTTGCTTTCTTTTTCATTTGACCAATTCTATTTTTAGGGAGTTATTTTCCTCAGTAAATATTTATATATCTTTCCCCATCCTATTGATTATATCTTCATGATTCTCTTGCATTAAATTCATTTCTTTGCAAAATTTTTTCTTCTATTTCTTTAATTGTTTTTTTAAAGTCTTTTAAATTTTTTCCAGAAATTCTTTTTGGGCCTGAGACAAAATTTAACTTTTCTTTGAAGCTTCACATGTAGCCATTTTGACACTATTATCCTCTTTTAAGTTTATGCCTTGATCTTCCTTATCATTGCTATAACTTTCTATAGTCAAAATGTTTTTTGCCCATTTTCTGCCTTTTTTGATGATTTGGTATTTGGTGACTTGGCTCTGTTCCTGGGCTGTCCCACTGTTTTCATGCTGGGGCTTTGCATCTTATTGCTAACTTTCATTGTATTTCAGTGTTAGGATTACAAGGTGAGAATTCAGGTTTTCTGGACAGTGACAAGGTGAGGGCTCAGGTTGTCTGGACAGAAGGAAAGCCTGCCCTCCAGAGCAGAACTTAGATGCTCTGGAGGGCAGGCTTTCCTTCTGGCTTGTATTGGAGTGGAGCCTCTTCTGGGATCTGGGATTTTATCTTTCACACTCCAGAGGTCAGGTATTACTGCTAGGTTGCTATGGTAACAGAATCTTTCTGGTAGTTGACCCTGGAGGAGTGATATTATTGCTTTTCTGCCCCTGGGATGCTCTGCTCATGAGTTGCAAAGTCTCTGTTCTGGAAGGTGCCAGGGGTGATGTCTCATTGTTGGGCAAGGCTTCACTACGGCTGGTGACTTGTGCTGATTTAGGGGGTCCCTGAGGTGGAACCTTGCTGTGCTCATGTGCTGCAGATCCCCTGCTTTTGCTGCTATTACTCCTTGTAGACTTTGCTTCCCTCCCACCTCAGTGAGATAGACCTTTTATTAAGTTCTGAAAAGCTTCTTCTTTGCTTTTCTTTCCCTTACTTCCCTGATCAATTCTGACGTGGTTTTCTACTTATTTGGAGGATAATGTGGAAGGACTTCAGAGAGTTCCTTCCTTACTCTGCCATCTCAACATCAGAAGTATATAAGACAATTTATTTTTTTTTGTTTTTGTTTTTGTTTTTTTGTTTTTTGTTTTTGTTTTTTGCTGCCACATAATCCTTTTCCATGGAAGGAGCTAGTTTGGCACTTTAGGTCAGGACTCATCAGTTGCAGGATAAGGATAAAGCTGGAGAGGAGGGGGTAGGGAGAAACAAGGATACCCTAAAAATTTCAGAATACTGGCTCTGGAGTCAGAGAATCTGGGCTCAAATCTTTGTGTCTGGTCAAGTTACTTTCCTGTGTGCCTCAGTTGCTTCATCTGTAAAATGAGAGTTGGAGCTAATAGCTTTTAAAGCACCTTCTAAATCTAGAACTATGATTTATGATCATATGGACACCCATCTCCAATATCTTGATCTTGTTGGTAACATCATAACAGAATTACTTAAGGGTGAAGGGTCTGGTTCAACGACATAGAAAACAAAACAAAAATATTCTGAGAAAATCTGGAGAGAGCGAAGGGGAGAGGGAGGTTGAGGGAGAGGGAAAGGGAGAAGAAGACAACAGGAATAACAGGTAGTTAGTAGGGGAGGGAAAGCTAGGGAAGTAGAGAAGCAGAGATTAGGAAAAGCTATAAAGAAAGGGATTAATCCTGATGAGACAGATAAGATAAGGATTTTGAAAGGCAGAGTGGCTGAGAGAACAAATTCTAAGAAGAAGGGATGGGTCCTATATAGGAAAAAAAAAATTACATGATGTATTGCGAATATGTCAAGCAGCCCAGTCTGGATGGAATATAGAGAAGATTGTACAAAATACTTAGAAAGGTAGGTTGGAGCCAGATCATGGATGAAGGGTCTTAGCTGCTTGGGATAAAGACATTTACTTCCTCTAAATCATTCAAATCAGGGGAAAATACTGAAATCCAATCTTTACCATCAGCTCAAAATTATTTCCTTTCATAGGCAGGACCCTTAATCCTGATTTTCTGGACTCCTGGAATACATGTTGAAAATTATATTCACCTAAATTTTATGACAAGAAACCCTCACCCTAAATTGCCATGGAAGTGGGTTTGGCCAGTATACTGACCTACTCTCTGACTTCTGAAGAGTATAACTGACAAAAGCTATTGCTTTCTTTTCCCTTGCCGTAGCTCTCTGTTCTGAGTGCTGATGGATTTGGGCACGATGCTTCTGTTCTCAGTGGCCAGGTCAGAATCGGAGGTTATACGGCTAATGGGCTTAGGCTAGTACTCCTGCCTCCTTGTTCTGTTTCAATGTGCACAGCTCAGCATTTGTGTTTCCAATGGAGCCTCCCACAGCTCTACAGTAAACACACACACACACACACACACACACACACACACACACACCACACACACACATGCATGTGTGTGTGTATATATATATATATATATATATATATATATATATATATATATATATATATATATATATATATATATATATAGTAAATAGGAGCAAGGAAAGGAGCAAACTTTTAATTGCCTTTTCTAAAAGGCCACATGTCAAGAATGAATCTCATTTTCCCACATGTTGTTAGATTGTAAGCCTCATGCAGATAGCTAGGGCACACAATCATTTCCATAGGTCCCCGACTTTCTATTTTTTGTGCTCTTATGCGTATTTGATAAATACTTTCTAACAGATTGAGTGGACAAATTAATTATTGCATTGGATGAGAGGCAATGCAGGCTACTGGAAGAAACATCACAGGGTTTTTCAGGATTGATGAGTTAGAAGCTTCAGCTCTATTTTAAACATGCTGTGTGACTTGCTGTGTGCCTCAGGTCTTGTATCTATAAAAGGCAGAGGATAGCATCTACCCCCTACTGCTCTCTTCATGGAATTGTTGAAAGGATGAAGTAGATGATGCATTTAAAAGTGCTTTAAGGTTTTTATACAAAAGGTACACTATGGAAATGAGGTATTATTACATACACTAATGGAAGTGTGTATCAGCCAACAACTGAAGTCAATCTGGACCAGCCTTAGAATTTTTCCTCTGGCAGACAAAGTCTAAGTACTTGGAAAGACTATGATGCAAGGAATAGTTTTTCTCATAATTTCTTCTTTTTTATTATTCTTTGGATTTCAGCACTGGTGATTCTGGTAAAATGATACATCCCCAAATTTGTAGAACAGGACATTGGTATGAGACTATGGAACTTAATAATGTATGAATCATAGGATTTTAGAATCTTACAGTTGGAAGCAATTTCAGAGGTCATCTAATTAAGCCTGAACAGGAATTCCTAGTAGTACATCTTTGACCAATGGTCATCTAGTCTTTCCTTGAAGGCTTCCAACACTGGGAAATTTACCCACATTCTGAAATGGCTTCTTCCAGTCTTAGCCAGATCTAATTTATATTGGGCCCAGCTCTGCCTCTTTAAGGAGAACTTTTACCCATTTTTACTACTCTGGAGTAAAACAAAAGAAACTTAATCCCTTTCCCACATGCCAGGTCTGTGAGTATTTGAAGGATGCTATCCCCATCTCTTGCCCCACCAAAAATGTCCCTCAAAAAAGCACAACCTTTTAGAGCTAAAAAGGATCTAGGGATCACACAGTTTATTCATTTAACAATTTTAAGGCAAAAAGTAATTGAATACCAGAAGAATGAATTTGTACAAAGCCATTCAGATAGAAGGTAGCAGAACAAGGACTAAGAAATGACTCTTGAACCAGTGTTTTTTCTTTTGTTACTTTCTATTTCCAAATTTAGATGCAATAGTTGTATAATTAATTATACCAAACTCCAAAGCTTTATCCTTTTCCCCCCAAACCCCAACTCTTCCAAGTACCCAACCTATTTTTCCTATAGCATTTGCTGAACAGTTGAACTTGAATATAAAGCTCTGTAATATCTCTGGATTAAAAACAAAACAAAACAAAACAAAAAACAAACAAACAAAAAAAACCCCTGAATATAAATTCCCAATGGTACTATTTCCTTTTTCCTGTAGTCTTAATTCACATCTTCCTCTCAGTGCCTTTTGCTGTCCTGAAGAAACCGTGTAATACCACCTCATCTTTGTTTAATCTAATAAAATAGGAATAACACACAAAATCAATTGTTTCTTAATTTTTGAGTCCAAATACTTAATGGGATCATCCCATCTTGGTAGGGGATATTGTGGAAATATCATTGAATGCTATCCTATGATGGCTTACCCCACCTGAAAATAGTTTCCTCCTTCCCTCCTTCCTTCCCTCCCTCTCTCCCTCTCTTCCTCTCTTCCTCCCCTTTGCTTTCCTTTCTTTGCCTGTTTTTCCCCCCTCACTTAAAGCATAATATATTCTGTTCTAGCCTTTTACCTGCACTCTGTATGCATTACTACACTTTAAATGTGTTTCTTGTAAACAACATATTGTAGGATTCTGGCTTTTAATCCAGCCTGCTATCCACTTCCATTTTATGGGAGAGTTCTTCCCATTCACATTCACAGATGTGAATAATTAATTCTCTATTTCCTGCTATCTTATTCAGCCTAGGTTATGTTTTTTTTTCTTTCCTATCCCTTTCTCTCCTCCTCAGTATTTTGATTTTGATGACCACCTTCCTCAAACAGTCTTCCCCTTTTAGAGCCCTTACCCTTTTTTATACCTTTCCTTAATTCTTCTGTTTTCCCTTTTATTAGTCTTTCCCTTTCTTTTCCCCCTTTTCCTTCTACTTTTCTATAAAGTGAGACAAGTTTCTTTATGATACCAAATATGTCTGATATTCCCGCTTAGAGCCAAATCTGATGAGAGTAAGATTCACACGATGCTCACCCCCCTCCCTTCTTTCCCTCAATTATAATAGGTCTTTGCCTCTTCATGAAATGCAATTTCTCTTATTTTATCTCTTTTTTTCTCTTAATCTCTAGTTTCTTTTTCATATTATCATAATAAAATCAAGTTTTACCTGCATGCTCTAAGTATACCCATAACAGCAATATAGTTCTCAAGAGTTCTTTCCTTTTTAACCTTTTTATGTTTCTCAAGTACTGTGTTAAGAGATCAAATTTTTGTTTAATTCTGGCCTTTTCATTAGAAATAGATGAAATTCACCTATATCATTGAATGTCCACCTTCTTTCCTGAAAGATAATGCTCATTTTAGCTAGATAGCTTATTTTTTGGCTGTAATCCCAGTTCCTTTGCTTTTTGGAATATCAGATGCTAGGTCCTGTGATCCTTTAAGGTGGAAACTGCTAGGTCCTGGATCATGCTTATTATGGCTCCTCAGTATTTAAATTGTTTCTTTCTGGCTGCTTGCAATATCTTTTCCTTATTATGATAGTTCTGAAATTTAGCCATGATATTCCCTGGGGGATTAATTTTGGGGTCTCTTTCAGGAGGTGAGTGGGAGATTCTTTTAATGGCTGTTTTGTTTTCTGATTCTAAAATATCAGGGCAGTTTTCTTTTATGATTTCCTGTAAAATAATGTCTAGATTCTTTTTATCATCATGGCTTACAGGAAGCCCAATAATCCTTAGATTGTATCTCCTAGATATATTTCTGATCAGTTGCTTTTCTTAGGATATATTTCATGTTTTCTTCTATCTTTTTTCATTTTTAAAATTTGACTGATTTCTTGAAGTGTTATTGAGTCATTCACTTCATTTGTTCAATTCTCATATTTTGTGTATTATTTTCTTCAGTTACCTTTTTAAGCAACTTTTGCAATTGGCCAATTAAATTTTTTTGTTCATTGCATTGTTTTTCCATTTTTTCCATTCCTTCTTGCAATGATCACATTTCGTTTCCCCACTTTTCTTTTAACTCAAAAAAGGTCTGTTCTTCTCTCTCTCCATAGAAGCTGTCTATGGTGAGAGTTCTTCTTTGTTTTTTATTAATTTTTTTTAGTTTGAGGTCTGTTCAATGCCAAGGAGCTGCTTTAATTTGTCCTGGGGCAGTTCTGCTGATTGATTTCCAGTATGGAGTAATGGCAACTAGGTCTACTGTTATTCTGGGGCTCAGTGGTTTGCAATTTGTCTTTTACAAAAGGAAAATCTGCCAAACCACCTTCTTGCAACCAGGACTAAGTGACCTGAGAGGCTCACAGGAGATTCCCAGGTGTGTGGAAGCTACAACACTGACTCTCCACTCCAGCTTCTTGTCCCAGTCTCCCTATGCTTCAGTCTGGGTTCAGTATACTGTTCCCCTTGCCTGATTGAAACAGACCTGTTCTGAAGATCTTCCAAGGTATCTTCTCTTGGGAATGTATTGTACCCCAAATATTTGTGGATTCTTTGACTTCAAAACCAGTTTAGAGGCTTAATCTGCTGTTGGTTTGAGAGAAGGTTAGAGGAGATTACAGAAAGTCATGTCTTCTCTCTGTCCCATCCTCTGCCCTCCCCTCCTTCACCCCCCTTCTCCTTACAGATTGTTTGTATTGATTTTTGAAGACTGTATGAAGATTCTTTTTCTTTCCCTGATTTTTGTTCTTTGGGAGCAGGGATGAAGATATCATAGCTCACTCTCAGACAAATGTTCCATGCTTGGTGATTGATTAATAACTTAATTCTTATCACTTAGTTACTTAATTGAATACTGAATCTTTCCCCTAGTCTGTAAAGTAGGGATTAAAATATTTGTTCTATCTAACTCCCAGATTATAGAAAGGAAAGTACTTTGCAAATTATAAGCATCATAAAATTTTGAGTTGTTGCTATTAATATTGGTAAATCAGGCAAATCCATCACCACTATTGGGAAAGCAACCCAAAGCACATTTTACCAACAGTAAATCATTAGCTATATTATCTCATAGAATAACTATAAAGTACCAACTTTATTTTCCTCCAAATCTCATAAAATTCATTGCTATTGTTGTTTTTCAGTATTTTGCAAAGCACAATTCAAAACTTAATTCATGTTGCATTTTAAAATAAAATATTTTTTCCCATTTTTTATCCCATTTTAAAGCATAACTCTTCCAAGGTCATCATTAGGATTTCCCATGATCTTCAATTTGTTGGGGACAGGAAGGAGAGAAGAGGGTTGACATCAGAGGGTCATCAGAGCAGTATTCCAATTTTGGAAAACTGGAAAAAAAAGAAAAAAAATTAGAAAGTTTCCCACCCTACATTGCAAGGAATTTAATCTAGAATGGAGGACCTCATTGTGTACCACTCAAGCTTGGGTGGAGACACTTTGTCTAGAGAGCCAATGGCTAAGGGTGGTCTGAGTAGAGATATTTCCTCTGTGCAAGGGTCATTCTTAGCCCTTTCAAAGAGTCTAATGCTATGATTGCCTTTGGTCTAAGAGAGTAGTTCAAATGAACATCCTTTTATTATTAAACTGCTGGCTTTATTAATAAAAGTATTAAATTACTCAAAAATTATGTCTTTAGAACCTGTTTAAATATTAAAACTGGTAATAAGGATTGCAATAAGCATTTATATAGTTATTTAAACGTTCATACATACACATACACCTACATACCTACATGTACACACACATACCCACACACTCATACACATATATACCCTTTGTCTATTTCAGGATCTACCTCATTGGGTTGATTTGAGGGTTATTGAGATAGCAAGTCTAAGGGGAATTGAAATTTAGAGAATATTTGGTTAATTTAGTTCTCTTTGCTTGATAGCTTGCTGTCCCTATAATTTTATATTTGTACAGAATTAGGAGGCTAATGCAGATGATTTTCATGCCTTTTCCAGGTATTATCAGTTACATTTTTGAACACAGAATGCTAGAAATTACAACGGCAATGAAAAAGTGATGAACAGAAGACTTGGAGCTTCAGGAGCTGTTCCATTGGATGTTTTATGCATATTCATCTAAAACAGAACCAAAACAGTTAAAAAATGACCAAGCCATGATAAAAAAATTCTAAACTCTGGCAATACTAACTAATAGCTCATGAAAGAAAACAGGGACTTTAAAAGTGAAATGAAACAAAATTAAAAATACCTTGTAGCCAGGGGTTAGAGCAAGGGAAAGAGTTGATTAATGAAAAGTTGGGTAATACCAGTAAAGTTATTCCTGAGCAATCAGTTGTTTGATTCACTAAATACAAAATCAAATATATTTATTAAGTATATACCATGGATGAGAAACATAGAGGTAGTTGATATAGTGTTTAGTGTATTGGTCTTAATGTCATTAATATCTGAGTTTAAATATTATTACAAATATTAATTGCATGACCCAAACAAATCATTTGACCTCTCTGCACTTTGGTTTTCAACTTCCAAATTTATAAAAAGATGGGATAGGATTTGACAATCGTTAAAGTTCCTCTTAGTTCTATGACTCTATGAAGTCATTTAACTCTCAGTGTCGCAAATAAATCTTCAAGAACAAAAATAATAAAATAGTTGCTAATTGACATTGGTGAGGAGACTTTTCTTACTTGGAATTATCTACACACATGAAATCACAGTTCTGTACCAAAATGAAATAAATGCAACATGCTGTCCAGGATAGTGAGGGTTTAAAATCAAAACCAGTTTAATTCCTGTTGCCCTCATGGAGTTTCCATCCTGGAAGATTTTCTCAGCTACAGTTATTCATTTGCTACTAGTATGATCTGTCAAATTATTTAATTTTTCTTGGATTATTTCTTCATTTGAAGAGGAGCTGATTGGGGTAGATGTTTTCTAAGTTCCTTCCAGTTCTTACTCTATTGTCTATTGATCTATCAATAAAATAAAATAAAAAAAGTTTAAGAGTAAGGTGCATGTGACAATAAATATGACACTTTGATCATAGATCCACTGTGATACATGCAATTTTACATGCCTTCTAAAATAGACAGGGAAGAAGTGATCCCAATGAATTCAATCTATGGCTTATCTTTTCCCTCCTCTTCCCTTCCCTCTTTCTCCTCTCTCTATTGTTTTTTTCCTCCTGTCTGTGGCAAATTAGGTTAGTTGATTAGGACATGGTGCTAATAAGGTTGCTTGCTGCACCTAATGCCAGTAAATAGAACCGGTGATCTCCTTCTGATCAGTTGTTCTAACCTCTTACTATCTATGAGCTGAGCGCTCTACAAGTAGCAGATTCAGTGTCTCCCAAGGTCTGTTCCTGCTTTGCTAAGGCCTATCTGTGCTGTACTGTGATCAACATTTACCTTAATGTGATTGTAGAAGTTGTTTTTGACTGGAAAATTATTTTGCCCTGCCTTTTGTAGGCTCTGCCACTCCAGGAATTATTTTATTATTTAAAGGTGTTCTGAAGGGCTTGGGGGAGAGTTCAGTGAGTCACTGTATTTTCTTTGCCATCTTAGCTCCCTATTCCTGTTTTACAGATGAAGAAACTGAATGTCATGGGAGTAAAGTGACTTGCCAGTATCACACAACTAATGTGTGTCAATGCCCAAGTTCAAACTGGGATTTCTCAAGTTCAAGTCTATCAGACTTTACACTAAATCTCTTTATTACTAAAATTTTAGTTGTCTTCAGGGAAGAGAAATTCCAAGGGAGAGATTTCAATAGGTGGGAGAAGGGGAGAATGCTAAAACATTCCAGATTAGGAAATATTATGAGAAATGGATTTGTCCCAAGTATGACACTCATTAGAGTTTGGTTGGAATCCCATATAAAGGAGTTCTATAAAATAAGACTAGAAATATATATTGAGCCAAATTGTGAAGAACCTTACATGCCAGATTAAGAAATGTGGATTATTTTAAGGTCAAGGAGAGCCTCTGAGTTTTTTAAGCAATTGTATGACAAAATCAGACCAATAAGTATATTAGGAAGATTAACCTAGGATCAATGTGCCCACACTCAGACTTGGGTAGCAGTCCTGAATGGAAATCTCAGAATGAGGAGAAACACAACACACAAGAACTTGCGACTGAAGTGAAATAAGAACTCTCCCCATAGTTCCAGGGCAGAAAAGAGTGCTTGTGGTTACTCACAGAGCAGAGCATAGACCCAGGAGATTAGCAAACACCCCTCTTTTATATCATATCACCTTAGAAGTACTGAAAATTTACATATCCCTAGGGGGAAAAAAAAACAGCTGAATAAAATAACTAACATGTGGGACAGTGTACCCTACATCCTGGAAGCAGAACCCCATTTTACAGAATTAAAAGTCAAAAAAGATTTGAAAAATGAGGAAATAACAGAAAAATTTCTGACTATAGAAAGTTACTATAGTAACAAGATCAAAACATATACTCAGAAGAAGATAACTGTAGAGGGCCACAGATAGTGGGGGAATTTTGGGTAAGGTATAAGACTCTTTAGCTCAGAGGAAACTGCTGATAATATCTGGTTTGGCTCCCCACTTCCTTTTGGTGCTTTCACCTTCCTGAGAAGCTGAGGAGGGCATGACCACCTATGTCCTACTTGAAGTAAGGAATATTTACAGCAGGGTTGTTGTTGAAGGCCTGCCTGCACTCTCACCTGTTCCCATTCAATGGAAAACTGATACACCAGTGTGGATAGAACAGTGGCCCTTAGCTAGTAAAAAAAATCCAGGCCTTGTTAGATATAGTACAGGAGCAACTTGACCAAGGACACTTACAACCTTCTCTAAGTCCTTGGAATTCCCCAGTATTTGTTGTAAGAAAGAAATCTGGAAAATGGAGGATGTTGATTGATTTGAGAGAAGTAAGTGAACTGATGGAAACTATGGGAACTCTTCAACCTGGGCTTCCATCTCCTACTCAATTGCCTAAAGAATGGCCTCTTTGGGTTATAGCATTAAGGGTTGTTTCTATTCTATCCCTATAGATAAGGAGGATATGAAAAGATTTGCCTTCTCAGTACCCAGAGTTAACTTAGCTGAGCCTTATAAAAGATACAAATGGACATTTTTACTACAGGGAATGAAAAACAGCCTACTATGTGTCAAATGTATGTTGCTACTGTTCTTACTCCAGTAAGAAAAGCATTTCCAAAAGTTATAATATTACATTACATGGATGATATCTTGGGATGTGTACCTGAGGAACAAATGTTAGAAGCATGTCTGCAAAAGACCATAGAAACACTAAGGAACAACAAATTGCATATAGTGCCAGAAAAAATTCAGTCATATTCCTTTTCAATATTTAGAATATGAAGTTTACCCTAAGGTGCTTAAGAACAGAGAAGCTAAACACCTTAAATGACTCAGAAATTGATAGGAGATAGCCAATGGATGCGTCTAATGTTAGGCTTTACTACCTATCAATTACAACCATTATATGGCATTTTAAGGGAAGACAGTGCTTTAAACTCACCATGCCAGCTTATAAAAGAAGCTCAAGAGGCTTTGAGACAAGTTGAATTGGCTTTATCCAATGTGTTTGAAAAGAGTCACTCAAAAACCCTTGGAAAGATCAGGTTTTTGCTACACAAGAGGCACCCAGAGCAGTCCTTCATCAGGGAGACAGTGTGATAGAGTGGGTAAACCTCTCAGCACAACCTTATTCCTTACCAAGTGCTTGTGGCTAGAATTTGATTAAAGGTCATTAAGCAAGCAATACAATTATCTGGGATAAAGCCTGACAAAATATACACCTCTTATAACAATGCACAAATTAATGTATGGTGTGAAACCATCCCAGAGCGGCAAATTTTATTGGCCACAGCTCCAAATTTTACACACGGGTTTCCATTAAAGATTACCAGACTATTACATAATTGGCAATGGACTTTTGAAGAAAAGGTTTCTAAGGTTCCTCTTAAAGGACTATCTTTAAAGATGCTCCAAACATAACATTTGCACTGTATACTCTCGTGACTTAATTATAAAGAGAGTAGTCAGAACTCCTTTTCAGTTCACTCAGCAGAATGAATTGTATCCATCCAATCATTCTAGCTCTTATTATCCAAGAAATACAAATCTAATATCTGATTCAGCCTATTCAGTAGGTTGGTACAAAGAATTGCTACAGCCCAAATACAATTTTTAGCTTCCAATATATATCAGCTCTTTAAGGAATTTTAGAAGCAAGTGAGAAAGCATCCAGGTAAGATTTATATCTTGCATGTCTGCTCTCATAAGGGACTTCTAGGTCCTATTTTTTATGTAAATTCAAAGGCAGATAGCCTTCTAATTATGTTGGCCAATACTCCTTTATTTCAGGCAGCCCAAGAATCTCATTCTAAATATCATCAGACTGTTCAAGCTTTATATTTATAATTTGGAATAACAAGAGAGGAAGCTAGGAGCATAGTAAAAGCCTATACAGCTTGCCTTCCTTTTCACACTCCGATGCTCCCTCCAGGGAAGAACCCTCATGTTTTGAGACCCAATGAGATTTGGCAAATGGACATGACTCATTATAAATCTTTTGGTCATCTTGTCTTTTATCCACATTGTGGTAGACACCTTTTCAGGATTCACCTTTGCCATACCAGCAGCAAAAGAAATAGCCCTGAATTCCTTATACGAGCATTTGCAATTATGGGTGTGTCACCAAGCAATAAAAACAGATAATGGACCTGCATATACTTTTAAACATTTTGCACACTTTTGTGCATAGAATCAGATTTTATACACCACTTGCATACCTTTTAATCTTTAAGGACAGGCAATAGTAGAGAGGAGAAACAAAGACATCAAGATGCTCCTCTAAAACAAAAGAAAAGGGGAGCCACAGGTTACCTTAAAGAACTTTTAAATTTAACCCTTTATACAAATAACTTCTTGATTTTTGACAAAGGATGCACTGGCTCTGGCAGACAGGTTTTATAACCCACTAGAAGGGCAGTGTCCAGTGCAAGCAGCTCCACTATCTTTAGATAATTGCCAGGTGATGTGGAGAGATCCAGACAGTGATGAATGGAAGGGACCAGATAGGTTAACTGCTTGGGGGTGAAGGTTTGCTTGTATCTCTACAGATGGAGAAGGAATCAGATGGGTGCCAACGAGCTGAATCAGCCTTGTCCATCGGAGAAAGACAGAAACAGAGAATACCTTTGAAAAAAATAAGAAAAATAATTAAATAGGGAAAAAATGACAGAAAAAGTAAATTTAAAAACAAACAAACATGACAATGTTATGTGCCTAACAGAACATCAGGAAGGATTCAAAATATATAACAATAAATTTCCATTTCAAGGAAGCATACTTAATAGTAGAAGAAATTATATTTATGATTGTTTAACTTTTTCTTTTCTTTTTTTTTTAGATTATCCTTGTTCTCTGCTATGCATTTTAAATTTTTTTTAATTTTTTCCCCCTTTCATCGCCACTATTCTCCCCAAGTAGGCTACAGTAAAGCCTATACATATACAGATATAGTTATACATATACATATATTTTTTCACACTCATATACATCTCTTTATATACATACATACATATACACATACCTACACACACACTTAATCACACATACACACATATATACATATGTATTTACATGTACTTAGACAGGCTTCTAAAACAATATTAATATGGCTTACAGAATGTAGATTTCTATCTTGATTGAATCTTTGTCAGAGATCAATAATTACTAGCATTAATTTTTTTTTTCTAATAAAGTCTACTCTTGATCCTTGTTATTGTATTTGTGTATATCTTCTGTGTCACACTTTTCCTCTATCTATATTTATCCTTTTTCCTTAATCTACCACGTTTTCCTACTGCTGTAAATCTATACACCCTTCTATATCCCAGCTTTTCTTGTTTCTTCCTGCTTATTTCTTTATAAATTTTGGAGGGTGTTATAACCTTCATAGTTTGTGCATGTGGTTTCCTATTTAACCCATTCCCCAAATGAATAGGTTTTCAGAACTACCAGCTTTCTTCTCCCTCTAATGCCTGTGTTAGTTCTTGCTCTGCACCTCATTTGTAGAACAATATAACTATTTTTGTTTTTTCCTAGGCAGTTTTGCTGTTTAGATTTAAATTATACTCATCTGCCTCAAGTTTTCTTTTGAACTACTCAATTACTGATGTTAATTTTAGACAGAGGGTTTACATTTTCAAGTATAAAATATAAGCAGTTTTTCCTTGGTGAGTCCCTTGAAATTTTTCTTTGATGTTGGCTCTTATATGTTAAATTTTCTACTGAGTTTAGGTTTTGTTGAAACAAAATCCTGAAAATCTGTGAGTTCATCCCCGTTCAATATTATGCTTAGTTTTACTGGATAGATTTTTTGCTACAGGCATAATTCTTTTGATTGCTGATATATATTATTTCAGTACCTGTGATTCTTTATGATAGCTGACAGATCCTGGACAATTCCAATTGTAGCTCCAGCATATTTGAATTTTTGTTTTGTTTTGTTTTCTTGCAAATTTTTCTCTTTGATCTGTGGTTTTCAAAATTAAGCAATAATGTTCCTATGTGTTTTCTTTATATCTTTCAGATGGTGATAAGTAGATATTTTCTATTTCTACTTTCCTCACTTATTCTATCATTTTAGGACAATTAAAATATTTGTAGTATTATTATGTCAAGGTTGTTTTTTTGGTCATAGCTTTCAGGTTGTTCAATTATTCTTGTTTCCTCTTCTTGATCTGTTCTCCAGGTCTCTTGTTTATATTGTTTCACATTTTCTTCTATTTTTCCATTCTTTATAGTTTGTTTTGTCCTTTCTTGATCTCTTATAGCTTCACTGGCTTCCCTTTATCCAATTCTAAATTTCAAAGAATTATTTTCTTTTTTTTTAAGACTCAATCTCCTTACTTAGTTGGTGGACTTTCTTTTCATAATCTTATTTTTCTTGTATGGTCTTTTAAAATATCTTTTGTATTTCTCCCAATCTCTCTCACTTGATTTTTACAGTCTTTTCTGAGTTCTTCTATAGTTCTATATCTTCTACAGATTTTTTCCTGAGCAGGTAGTCCCTTAATGTTAGGATATGAGAAACTTTTTGTTTCCCTTCAATGTCTTCCTGTAAAGATGAATCCCATTTCCCCATTCTCATAGTAAGTTTCTCTGGTTGATTTTTTTTTCCTTTTCTTTTTTTTAATGAGACTTTTTAGTGTAACTACCTCTAATCCTGGAGTGAAAGAAATGTGCCTCTAGATTCACTTTAGCTCTGCCCTCTGACATGGAACTCCAAACTAAAAGTGTTACCCTCTTGCAAGTTCCCTTAGCCAGTAGCTTTCTTACTCCACTGCTGCATTCATCCCTTATACTTGTTTCTTCCTGCCCAAGGCAGATTCTCAGCAGCACAGCTAAGCCTGGCATTCCTAATAAGCAATAGTTTCTTCATTCTTTTCAGACTCAGACTTCCAATTTTCCAGGCTGTTCAGGAGATAAAAGTTCCTGTGGTTCCTATTGAGCCTACCTCTTAAACCAGTGAGTTTCAGAGCTCCCATCTTGCTGTTTCAATAGAGTTAGCTTGGAGGTGTTTACACTTACACTGGTTAACTCTGACCCTGAAGTCTTTATTTTGGATTGCCCCAGGAGGAACCCTGTTCTGCCTAAAGTATTGTTTGTTTTTTACTGTTCCATTTCCCCCTGATGTGCAATTTTGTTTTGTTTCTGGAGAAATCTTATCTGGAGAGTTTAGAATTTTCTGACCTACTGCCATCATTTTTTTCCAGAATCTTCTCCCTCAAAACACTTATGAGGAGGGACATGGTGAAAGGAGATATTAGAATAAATATTTGGGAAATAAAATAGAGGGAAATGTAACTATGAAAAAAAAAAAAAACTTGAAACAAGAATCTCTGATTAAGGCTTCATTTCAAAAATATATGGGAAATTGAATCAAATTTATAAAAATAAGAGGCATTCCTCAACCACCAAAACCATCAAAAGATATGAACAGTTTAAAATGAAGTAATCAAAGCTTCTATAGTCCCATGAAAAAATGCTCTAAATCACTATTGATTGGAGAAATGCAAATTAAAACCATCTGAAGTACTGATTCACATCTATTAAAATGGCTAATAGTATAGAAAAGGAAAATGAGGAATGGTGGAGAAGATGTGGGGAAAATGAGGCATTAGTACATTGTTAGTAGATTTGTTAACTGATTTAACCATTCTGTAGAGCAATTTGGAATTATGTTCAATGGACGATAAAACCATCCCTTTGGTCTAGCAATACTACTACTAGGTTTGTATCCAAAAAGAGGCTTAAAAAAAGGAAAAGGACCTATATGTATAAAATATTTATAGCAGTTCTTTTCTGGTGGCAAAGAATTGGAAGTTGAAAGGATGTCCATCAATTGGGTAATGACTGAACAAATTGAGGTCTGTGACTGATTTGGAATGACACTGTTCTATAAGAAATGGTAAGCATGATTTTCTTAGAAAAACCTGGAAAGATTTACAGAAATTGATACAAAGTGACATGTACCGTGTATAAAATAATGGCAATGTTGTTGGATGATTAGCTGTTAATGACTTAGCTATTCTCAACAATGCAATGATCTAAGACAACTTAAAAGGACTTATAATGACAAAGGCTATCCATCTCCAGAGAAAGAATTAAGGATATCTGAGTATGGATTAAGTCATAGTATTTTTACTTTATTTTTCTTAAAAATTTTTTTGGTCTGTGTTTTTTTTTTCACAAAATAACTAATGTGGAATATATATTTTAAATGACTATACATGTACAACCCATAGAAAATTGCTTACCTTCCCAGTGAGGGTGGGGAGGGAGAAGGGAGAAAATTTGGACCTCAAAGTTTTAAAAACAAATGTTAAAAATATTTTTACAGATAATTGAGGAAAAATAAAATACTAAAATAATTCATAACCAGATTAAATTAATTTGTAAGAGATGATTGTTAACTTTTCAGTGTAAATGTTTATACCTCAGAGTTGGAAAACAACATAGATTAGAAATTGATTTATTGTTTTATTGATTGGCTAAGTTAAAGGAGTAATAAAGAAAATGTTAATGTAGATTAAACTTAAAAGTATATCCTGGAGTACTTTTTTTTGAGAGCTGAATGTTAAAAGATTTATTAAAACATTGCAATTTATAGCAAACTATTTCAGAAAGAATATTGCATAGATGATAGGCATAGCTATAAAAGAAATACTAGGGTTCAAGTACTCCTCTGAAATAGACTGCATGACACAGGAGAAGGGATTAAATTTCTCAGCATCTTATGTAGAGATGGTTGGCAGAGAAGTTGCTGATCTGTATTTCCAGGGAATTTCCTCAAAAAAAAGTTTCCTGGACTAAGGAAATCATGGGTTGAAACTCTCTTTCAAAACAATAATGACAACAAAAACCTGAAGCAACTTTTTGTTTTTGTGTTTGTTTTTTTAAACAGTGTATCTCACAAGGCTATGGTAAAGAAAGTATTTATAAGGATTGCACATATTTAACCTATATCAGATTGCTTGCTGTTTTAGGAAGGGAGAAGGTAATGGAGGGAAGAAAAGCATTTTTTTTTTCTGATTGCAGATGACATTTTCTATCCAATGTTTACTGGGATTGCCTTAGGTCACTGAAGCATTGAGAAGAACAAAAACTTTCATAGTTGATCATTGCACAATTTTGATGTTAATGTGTACAATGTATTCCTGGTTCTGTTTATTTAATTCAGCTTCAATTCATGTATATCTTTCCAAGCTTTTCTAAAATCACTTTGTTCATCATTTTTATAGAACGATAATATTCCATAGCCTTCATGTGCCACAGCTTATTCAGCCATTCCCCAATTGATGGACACCTACTCATTTTCCAATACTTTACTATCACAAAAAGAACTGCTACAAACCTTTTTCGTTTGTGGGTTCTTCCTTTATGATTTCCTTAGAGTACAGATGCAATAGTGACACTGCTGGGTCAAAGGATATATACAGTTTTATAACCCTTTGAACATCTCTAGAATGGTTGGATCATTTCACAACTTTATCAACAATGTATTAGTTTCCCATTTTTCCTACATCCCCTCCAACATTTATCATCATCTTTTCATGTCATCTTAGCAAATCAGAGAGGTGTGAGGTGGTACTTCAGAGTTATTTTTGTATTTAACTAATCAATAATGATTTAGAGCATTTTTTCATATGAGTATAGGTGGCTTTAATTTTATCATCTGAAAATTGACTGTTTATATCTTTTGACTATTTATTAATTGGAGAATGTCTTGTACTCTTTTAACTTTGACAAATTTTTATGTATTTTAGAAATGAGACCTTTATCAGAAACACTGGCTTTGAAATATTTTCCCCCAGCTTTATACTTGCTTTTTAAGCTTGTTTATGTTGTTTTTTTCCCAGCAAAACATTTTTAATTTAATGTAATCAAAATTATTCATTTTGTATTTTATAATGTTATCTACTTCTTCTTTGGTCATAAATTCTTCCATGAGGAAGAACATTTTAGAAAACAAAGTCTTACAAAAACGAATGTTGAAAACTATCTTTACATGTATTTGGAAAAATAAAATACTATTGAAAAAGAAAGTACTTCATAAATTTTAAAGCATAATAGAAGCATCATTTAATTGTTTACATTCCTCTAATGCTTTAATGTTTTCAAAGACCTTTTATATATTACTTTGTTTCTTTTAAAGAGCATGATAGTTTCTATTACTTCAGTAAGCAAGGAAATTTATTCCTACTTGCACTAAGCTGACTAGGAAAAATATACTATGTGTGCTAGCTGGGAATGGCCAAAGGCTACTATGGAAAAAAGGCTGGCAGTGATACAGATGCTTCACACCTTCATTTTAATGTATCAATCATACATGCGTTCCCTTATTGATTGAAACATGATAGGGTGGTTTCCTGTTACATGTGTACAATTTTGTTTCAGTCCATGAGTTCCAACCTCTACGTATGGAATTCTCCATCTAGGAATGGTCTTTTTATGATTGCCTTCCTTTACATGACATATACATTTTATCTTCTTGTTCCTGGATCACTAAGATAGGTAAGTTGCTCCTTCCTCTTTGGTTTGTGGTTAGGTTTAAATTGCCATTGGCCAAATACTGTTCTGTTAGCAGTGCCCTCATGCTTCCTGATGGCCATTATTTTCTAAAAAGGGTGGTTATGTTTGGCCTGTAATGGGTTCCTGTCTCCAATAATATCTTCAGTTATACAACCCCCATTCATTATAGCCTTCCTCCTTCACTTATCACATCACCCAACCCAAATCCTATCTGTCTTTCAAACATAGCTCAAATGTCACCTTTCAAAGTATTATAGGTTTAGAGCAAGAAGGGACCTCGGAGTTGTAGTCTAACTATCAGATACACACATATTTCAATTTATTAGATGAGGTTTAATATTATAGCTTGTTCTATAATCCAACCTCTCAATCATTCTTTCCATTTTTTCCTCTACCACATCTTTGCTTTTCATCTTGAAGCTGACATCAGTCCTCGAATTCATATACTGGAAGTGCTCTACATTTTTGTAGCTTCTCTCTTCCTTTCTGATTGGATGGCTTTTCCTTGAATCTTAATTTAAGGATAGTACTGCCTAATATGTTGAATTCCTCTCCAGGAAGCCCTTTGGATTTCCTCTACCATGTCTCTATTCCAGATACCTTTGTTTCCCCTTTCCCTAAAGTTTTCTTTTTTGTGGTTTTTTTCCCATTAGAATGTCAATTCTATCCATAAGATTACTTTGGCTTGTGTGGACAAGGGTGTATTGGTAAAAATTTAGAAAATCGATAAAACAATAAACCAGGTCCTGGTCTGCAATGTTTACTGGTTTCTGTAATGTATTTGTTCACACTGAAAAATTGAATAACTGGTTCTCCCCAGCCAGACTGAATTGGCTCCAACATGTTCTGGGTGTGGGGCACCAATAACAGAATTTTAGAGTTAAAAGGGACTAATGCGATTATTTGGTTCAACCCAAACAAGAACAGGAATGATCTCTATGTCATTCCATACAAGTTGTCCTTCAGCTTTCAGAAAACATTACTTCCCAATTCTATTTTTGCATAATGTCTATTGTTAGATAGTTTTTCCTCATATCTAGTTTAAATATTGCACTTTTCAGTTTTCATCTATTTTTTCTAGTTCCATCCTCTGGGGACCTCTTAAAAGTCTTTAGCTATCTTCAATGATCTGCTCATATGTCTCTGCTTATAGGAAGCCTTATCCTGAACTTTCTAGCTCTTAATGTACTTTCTTTAATCAAACTGTTTTGTCCTATGTAATTTAAAAATCTATTTATAAAACTAGGTGGTGCAGTGGATAGATCACCAGATCTGGGGAGTCAAAAAGGTCTGAACTCAAATCTGGCCTCATATTAACAAGCTATATGACTCTGGGCAAGTCACTTAGCCCCGTTTGCTTCAGTTTCCTTTTCTGAAAAAAAAAATGAGCTGGGAAAAAAAATCTCTTCAGTATCTTTGCCAAGAAAACTCGAAATGGGGCCATAAGGAGTTGAGCATGACTAAAACAACTCCAACAACAATGAAATGCCTCAGTAGAATGTTAACTCCTAGAGAATAGGAATTATTTTTAATTTTTTTCTTTGTGATCTCCAGTGCCTGGTATAAAATAGGTAGGTGTTTCAGTGGACAGAGTGCTGAGACTGGAGTCAGGAAGTTGTTCAATTGTTTAAGTTATCAGGGAATCCTGAGTTCAAATCCAGCCTCAGACAGTCTGGACAAATCACAATTTCTTTCTGTCTCAATTACAAATGTAAGATAATAATAATATGTACCTGTGCAAGTTATTTTGAAGCTCAAATGAGATGATATTTTAAGTCTCAACATAATATTAACTTGATAAATATTTATTCTTACCTTTTAGTATATAAGCACTTGCACATACTCAATATATGAACATGCTATGATTTCTTTGGCATAGATTTGGCCATTTCTAATTTAGAAGGAAAGCCTGAGAGAATTATTTGAGGATTAGACAGGGTAAATGACTAATCCATGGATATATTCTAGTGTGAGAGGCAGAATTTGTGTCAGGGTCTTTATGACGTCAAGTCCAGCATTCTATCCTTTCTGCCTTTCTTGCACATAGTAGATATATCATTCATGTATGTTGAACTGAAAAAGATCAAGTTTAATTCTTACAAATTTAATTCCTTTATTTTGTATGGCAGACATTTAAATACTTGAATACAGTTATGATGCTTCTCCTAAACCTTCTTTTCTCCAATCTAAATATCACCAGTTCCAGCTGCTGATCCTCATCCTTGTATGACATGAACACAAATGTAGGACTTGACATTTACCAGTATTAAATTTCATATCATTAGCTTTAGCTTATTGTTCAAATCTGTCAAGATCTTTTTAGATCCTGATTCTGCCAGTCAATATGTTAGCTTTCCCACCTAGTTTTGTGTCATCTGTAAATTGAAAGCATGCCATCCATCTTTGTTTCTATCCCGTCATTAATAAAAAATATTGAACAACACAGAGCCAGGAAGAGATTCCTGGGGTACTCTATAAGAGACACCCTTGCACGTTGACATTGATTCATTAATGACTATTCTTCGCATAAATCATTAAAGCAGTTCCAAATCCACCAACCTGTACTATCCTCTCCTCCAGATCCCTCAATTTTGTCCATATGGATCACAGCCAGATAATGGATTTGTCAACTGCTTTGTTCAAATCCAGGTTTACAAAGTCTATTGCATTCTCTACAAAACTTTATTATTTCTAGGATGTGTGACTTCCTCAACATATTTACTTCCCCTCAGTATCTTAGGTTATGTTTAAAAGTCACTTTTGCTAGGATATTTTTAGTACTTTAACCAAACTGGTAATGAGTTTTTCAAAATTAGCAAAGAAAATATATATAAATCTCCCACCCTAGTGAAAATAAAAACCCTTGAGAAAATTAAGTTAAAAATAAAGAGAGAAATAGAGAAAGCAGTAGAGAATGCTTTAATCTATATTCATATTTGATCAGTTCCTTCTCTGGGTATGGATAGGATTTTTCATCATAAGTCCTTCAGAGAAAGTATAGATGATTGCGCTGTTGAGAATAATAAAGATGGTTAAAACAGCTGGTCATGCCATAACATTGCTATTACTTTATATACAGTATATTTCATTTGGTTTTTGGAGGACTTTCCAGGTTTTTAATTTTTTTTTCCTTAAGAGCACCCTGTTCATTATTTGCCAAAGAACAATAATATTGAATCAGAGAAACTTGCTTCAATTTTTTTACAATTACTATTGCTAATATATTTCCCCCATTTATTCTCTGTCTCCTTTCATCATGTCCCTCCTTAAAAGTGTTTTGTAACTGACAACTCCCTCCCTCAATATGTCCTCTTTTTATCATCTTTCCCCCTTCTTACATCTCATTCCCTTCCTATTTTCCTGCAGAGTAAGATAGATTTATATACTTCTATTGAGTAGGCATGTTATTTTCTATTTGACCCAATTCTGATAGAATAAAGTTGACTCACTCACCCTTTACTCCTCACTTCCTTTCCATTGTAAAAGCTTTTTCTTGTCTCTTTTTTAATGGCAGATAATTTGCACTATTCCACTTTTCCCTTTCCCTTTCTCCCCATACATTCTTCTCTCACCCCTTAATTTCATCATTAAAAAAATATATTACCCTTTCATGTTCAAATCACACCTGTGTCCTCTGTTTATATATACTCCTTTTAACTTCCATAATAATGAGAAAATTCTAATGAGTTACAAGTATCATCTTCCCTGGTAGGAATGTAAATGGATAAACCTTACTAAATCCCTTATGGTATCACTTTCCTGATTACCTCCTTATGCTTTTCCAAAATCCTGTATTTGAAAATCAAATTTTCCATTCAGGTCTGGTCTTTTCCTCATGAATGCTTGAAAATCCTCTTTTTCAATGAATGATCACCTTTTCCTCTGAAGTATTACATTCAGTTTTGCTGGATAGGTGATTCTAGGTTGCAATCCTAGCTCCATTGCTTTCAGGAATATCATATCTCAAGCCCTGTGGTCTTTTAATGTAGAAGCTGCTAGATCTTGTGTTATCCTGACTGTGGTTCCATTATACTTGAATTGTTTGTTTCTAGATGCTTTCAATCTTTTCTCTTTGACCTGGGAGTTCTGGAATTTGGCTATAATATTACTGGGGGGTTTATTTTGGCATCTTTTTCATGAGGTGATGGATGGATTCTTTCCATTGCTATTTTACCCTCTGATTCCAGAGGACCATATGATTTTCCTTGATAATTGTTTTCCCTGAGGCAATTGGGGTTAGGTGACTTGCCCAGGGTCACAAAGCTAGGAAGTGTTAAGTATCTGAGGCCACATTTGAACTCAGGTTCTCCTGACTTCAGGACTGGTGCTCTATCCATTGCACCAACTAACTGTCCCTGATAATTTCTTGAAAGATGATGTCCAGGCTCTTTTTTGATCATAACTCTTTTTCAAATTATCTCTCCTGAATCTATTTTCCAGATCAATTGTTTTTCCAATGAGATATTTCACAGTTTTCAATTTTTTCACTTTTTAAAGTTTTACTTTAGTGTATCTTGATTTCTCATGTGGCCATTGGTTTCCATTTGTTCAATTCTCTTTTTTAATGAATTATTTTCCTCAGTGAGCTTTTGTAACTTCTTTCCCAACTGACCAATTCTTCTTTTTAAGGCATCCTTCTCCTCATTAGTTTTTTGATTTCCTTTTGCACCTCTCTCAATTCTTTTCCTAATTTTTCCTCTATCTATCTTATGTGATTTACAAAGTCCCTTTCCAGCTCTTCCATGGCCTGAGTTCAATTTTTATTTTTCCTGGAGATTTTGGATGTAGAAGCTTTGATGTTATTATCATCTTCTGAGTGTGTGTTTTGATCGTCCTTGTCATCATAATAACTTTCAAAGATCACAAACTTTTTTGTTTTGTGCTCATTTTCCTAGCCTGCTATTCTGCTTTTTTAACTCTTGGTTAAAGTAAGGCTCTGTTTCCAGGGTGGATGTGCACTGTCCCAAGCTTCAGGTGTTTTTTGCAACTGTTTTCAGAAATCCTTATGAGGCATCTGACCACTAGCTCTCTTTTCTGCCCTGGAGCTGTGAGATGTTCCCACTGGAAATACAAGATCTAGTGTGCTGGCTGGGGCTCTGCTGACCAGGACTGTGCTGGGACTGCACTCTAAACCTTATTGCCACAAACCCTTTGCACTAACCTTCCGAGTCCTTCCTGGTTTCCCCAGGTTGAGCCCAGCACTGCCACTGATTCAGAGGTTGGCCCTAAACCAGATCTGGGTCTGGGTCTGGGCTGCCCAGAATGTTCTGCCCTGGGACAGCCACCTTGGAGTCAGTCACAGGCCTTTTTCTGTGGAGCTTGCAAATTACCTTGGACTGGAAAATGTTCCAACTCTTCTTTTGGGGTGTTCTGATGCTCTAGAATTTGTGTACTTTAAACAATTTAAAGGAATTTAAATTTAAAGGAATTTGGAGTAGTTTGGAAGAGAGGTTGGGCAAGGCCCTGTCTTTATTCTGCCATCTTGGCTCTGCCTCCCATGAGGAAGTTTTAACTGATATCAAAATTTCACTTTCATCTTTGGAATTTCCATCCATTGTGGCTTTTATTAATTCTTTGAACCAAAACAAAGAAAATCTAGCATTTCTTCCACGTGACTGTCTTTCAGATACTTGAACAGATTTGTCATGTATGCTTCTGAGTCTTCTCTTTTCTAGGCTAAGGTTCTTTAGTTTTTTCAATGGTTCCCAAAGGATGTGGATTGAAGGCCAATTTCCATCACAGATGCCTTCCTCTGGGCATGTCTCAACTTATCACTCTCTCATGATGTGAAAAACAGAATTCAATATGTCAGATATGGTCTCATCAGAAAAAAGTACAAAGGAATTATCATCTTCTTATTCCTGAAATGTATCCTCCTTCCTGGAAATGAAGATAACATTAACTTTTTTGGCTTGTACAATACAAGTGATTCATATCGAGTTTCCAGTTCTATAAAACTCCTAGTTCTTTTTTAGACAAATTACTGTTTAACCTTGCCTCCCACATCCTGTACTTGTGAAGTTGATTTTTGAACCCAAGTATAAGACCAGCCTATGAACTCTGTCAGGAACAGAAATGAGCTTAGTTTGGGAGTGACTTCTTTTTGAGGAAAGCATGCTGATTTTCAATAATTCTTTTGCTCAGTTCTAAATGATTATGAACCATCCTTTAATGATATGATTTTAAATTTTGCCAGCAATTAATATCAAATTAATTTACTTATAGTGTGAAATATTTTTATGCCTCCTCCTCTTCCTCCTGCTTTTTCTTCCTCCTCCTCCTCTTTCTCGGTCTCCTTCTTCTCCTCCTTTTCCTTCTCTTCTTCCTCCTCCCTCTTCCTTCTCCTTCTCCCCTTCTCCTCCTCGTCTTCCTCCTTCTTTCTTCTTCTTCATTTCCCCATCCCCTCTTCCTAGTTACAATGAAATTTGCCCCTTTTAAAGTATATTAATCCTTTTTTTCTTTATAAATGATTTTTCATAGCTACCTTGACAGTGGCCTGCCAATCAGATTTATAACTAATAGAATAAAACATTACCCTTCTTTTATGCCTAAAATTTAGTTCATTTAGACATGCTGAGATCATGGAAGAAAGATAGGTGTTCTGTTATAACCATAATACTTATTTACATTATTAACTCTGTTAACTATTTTAGAAGTAATATAAGTTCATGTTAGGTATCTCTGTAATTCTCTAAATCTTTTGTTCCTATACAGGTGCAATTTAGGATTACCTTTACCTGGTACTCTCCAATGATAGCACCAGTTCCTGTTATAATCCTCAGATTCACAGGGTATCCAATATAAGACAGATCATGTTTCTAAAATAAAAATATACCAAAGGTACTTAATACCTGAGTTACTAGAGGACTCTTTGAGCAGGCTCCATTTCATCCCATCCCAGACTCAGGGTGGAAACTCCTTAATATCCAACAAGAGGGAAGTTAGTGTCATGCCTCCCTTTCTTTACCTGTCAGTACCAACCATACTTGTCTCTTTCTCCTCCTCTTCCTTCTTGGTCCCATTGCAGACATCCACTACTCCATAATGTCATTGTTACAGACGTCCACTACTCCATCTTGTCATTGTGCTCATTGCTACTTCACTGGTTCCATCCTCCCTAATTGCTATCAGCTGAATTATGGCCATAGTGACATTTTAAAAAAACACACCATAGATGAAATGATATTCCATCTTGTGTAGAAGAGGATGGTTGGGATGTTGAGAAGACCACAAAACATGCCACATGATAATTAAAGAAACAGAGAATATTGAGAACAGAAAAGAGAAGACAGAGAGAATACGATAACTGTCTTCAAGTCCTTGAAAGGCTGTCTTATCAAGGAAGGAATGAGTTGTGGCATCACAGATTAAGGGCTAGAAATGCACCAGAGGAAGTATTTGAACCCCATTTCTCTGATTCTAAGACCAGTGTTCTTTCCCTTGTAGCATTTTGTCTCACTCATCTTGTTCTGGTGATACCAGGGGAAAAAGGAAAGCATTGGATATAAATTGCAGAAAGATCATCTCAAGTTTAATGTAAGTTTAAACAAACAAGCAGAGAACCCAAAAATTTGCAATAAGAACTATCCAGAAGTAGAAGGGATTTCTGCTTTGAGGTATAGTGGGAATTTTCTTGCTACCCTCAGATTCCATCTTTGGAAATCTTCTAGCAAAGAATGTGCAGCCATGTGTGTCAGAGATGATGTAGAAGAAATTCTGTACAAGTTTGATTTGGACTTGATGATCTCTGACAGTTCTTTCAGGTTAAGAATGCTTGAATCTATGAGATTATCTGAAATCCCTTCTGATTGACAAAGACATAACTCTTTCTTGCCTCTTAAAATTGAAATACTCTGGGCTATTTGATTCTTCTGTTCTAGGATCTATGTTCTTATATATAAAGTTGTTACAGTCCTCCCTGAAAACCAAAGCCCTTTTTTGATATTTTGGGAATCCTTCTCTTACCTATTCCTGGTAATATTAGGGTGAATCTTTCAACTTTGTCTTGGCTTTCCCCCAGGATTTGTACCTCTCATTCAGTGAACTCCTTCTAGTATATCTTTTTGGAGCTAAGGAAAAAAAACAAAAACAAAATTTGTAGTCCTTATATGCCTTTCCTTCTCCTAGATTCTTCAAGGCTGCTTGAGGTTACTGTCAATGAAAATTTTCTGGGGTGGAGTCTAGATGCTTCTTGGAAGAGCTCCAAAAAGAAGGGCAAGGGGAGAAACCATGACTGCCTCCCAGTACTTACTATCTTCAGAAGGGGATGGGTAACTCTCTTGCAAAGGTTAAGAGCCTGTATTTTCCAAATTTGTTTGAAGAATATACTTTTTGGAAGCAGAAAAAAAGAATCAAAATAAAAATAACTTGATCTTCTTTCTGTCAGTCATCCTTATCATTCTGTTCAGTTGTCCAAGCATCTATAGTAATTATTTTATTTAGGATCTTCCCATACTCCAAAACCAATGTCTTAAAATGTTCTTTTTGTTGCCATTATTATGATATTCATTCTGAGAAAGATACTATGATATCAATTAAGCAATTTCTATAGGAGTCAGGAATTAAGAAATTTTTCTTTCCTTGGGGTTGACTCACACTTGCCAATAATTTGAGTCATCACCTAGACAAGGGAAAATGGGTGGGCTCTGAATTGGGATGTGAGCAAGTATAAACCAAAATCACAGGATTTCCTCAAAATACTGAAATCAAAGAAATTGATACAGGAACAGGGAAATAGT